>NC_143046.1:75835000-76135000 GCF_057628025.1 Oncorhynchus mykiss | reverse complement strand
GAGAGAGGGAGAGAGACAGTGTGTGTGACAGTGTGTGTGTGTGTCACCAGGTGTGTCTCCAGGTAGAGCTTGAGGCTGTCCATTTCAGCTTTGGGTGGCGTCCAGTTCTCTGTGGTCTCCAGGGCTTCCCTCAGCCAGCAGATAAACTCATCTAGTTTTTTCACAAAGCCCTGAGAGAGAAAGAGAAAGAGCAAGAGAAAGAGAAAGAGCAAGAGAGAGAAAGAGAGAAAGAGCAAGAGAAAGAGCAAGAGAAAAAGAGAAAGAGAGAGTCAACCTACAGCAGCAACTCTGGTGTTATTCTTGTTATGTAATATTTCATCCCTTGAGTTAAACAACCAACTTTAGGGTGAATTGAGGGTATACACAGTACACACATCAGTTTATACACACAAACAATGGGTTGATGGGGAAGATTTCCCATTAGTAACATTGCCCTTGATCAGCTAGAGGTGCTTAGTCAAAGAGAGGATGAGTGGAGGAGAGGCTCGCTGTGTGGTGTGTGACTACTGCCATCCGCTGGTGAAGAAAGGCATTGACTTCATTAATTACTACCTCAGCTCTGTACATCCAGTGTTCACTCCCTGGTGTACAGTGTATGGATGCAGTAAAGCTTCACTCATTGTTCGGTGTTGGGTAATTCATGGCCCCAGAATTCAACATGATTATATTTCTCTCATTCTCCATGGCAGGCCTCCTGCTCATTATGTGACAGTGATGAAAATCCAAAATATTGATTTAAATGACCTCTTTTCAGATGTGGATAGAGCCCCAGTATGTTTGTTTGCAGGGTCTGAGGCAGGAGCTGAGGCAGAGTCTTGGTTTAAAGGCAGAGCTGGCAGGCTGGCACACAGGGTGTAGTATCAGTACCATCCTATTACCAGGGCCTGGATGGCAATACTAGTATAGTGGGCATAACCAGGACCTTGCTCAGTCACTAACAAATACTCTCCCTCCTGCTCAATCTTCCTCTTTACCCCTCTCCCTTTTCCACCATAAAAAAATATATTGCATTAATGTCTTGACTGTGTGCAGTAGACTAGTCGTAAGCGGGCCATATTAGCCAGTGAGATATGCACATTACAGACACTGAGACTAGAACACAATTCCCCAGGACAAGGACATTATGTGCATTTCCTTTTCATCCTCCCTCTCCACCAGTAAAGCTTTCAACCAAGATGAATACACAGCCCCTGGTGACAACAACCAAGATGAATACACAGCCCCTGGTGACAACAACCAAGATGAATACACAGCCCCTGGTGACAACAACCAAGATGAATACACAGCCCCTGGTGACAACAATCAAGATGAATACATAGCCCCTGGTGACAACAATCAAGATGAATACACAGCCCCTGGTGACAACAATCAAGATGAATACACAGCCCCTGGTGACAACAATCAAGATGAATACACAGCCCCTGGTGACAACAATCAAGATGAATACACAGCCCCTGGTGACAACAACCAAGATGAATACACAGCCCCTGGTGACAACAACCAAGATGAATACACAGCCCCTGGTGACAACAACCAAGATGAATACACAGACCCTGGTGACAACAACCAAGATGAATACACAGCCCCTGGTGACAACAATCAAGATGAATACACAGCCCCTGGTGACAACAATCAAGATGAATACACAGACCCTGGTGACAACAACCAAGATGAATACACAGCCCCTGGTGACAACAATCAAGATGAATACACAGCCCCTGGTGACAACAACCAAGATGAATACACAGCCCCTGGTGACAACAACCAAGATGAATACACAGCCCCTGGTGACAACAACCAAGATGAATACACAGCCCCTGGTGACAACAACCAAGATGAATACACAGCCCCTGGTGACAACAACCAAGATGAATACACAGACCCTGGTGACAACAACCAAGATGAATACACAGCCCCTGGTGACAACAACCAAGATGAATACACAGCCCCTGGTGACAACAATCAAGATGAATACACAGACCCTGGTGACAACAACCAAGATGAATACACAGCCCCTGGTGACAACAGCCAAGATGAATACACAGCCCCTGGTGACAACAGCCAAGATGAATACACAGACCCTGGTGACAACAACCAAGATGAATACACAGCCCCTGGTGACAACAATCAAGATGAATACACAGCCCTGGTGACAACAACCAAGATGAATACACAGCCCCTGGTGACAACAACCAAGATGAATACACAGCCCCTGGTGACAACAATCAAGATGAATACACAGCCCCTGGTGACAACAACCAAGATGAATACACAGCCCCTGGTGACAACAACCAAGATGAATACACAGACCCTGGTGACAACAATCAAGATGAATACACAGACCCTGGTGACAACAGCCAAGATGAATACACAGCCCCTGGTGACAACAACCAAGATGAATACACAGACCCTGGTGACAACAACCAAGATGAATACACAGACCCTGGTGACAACAACCAAGATGAATACACAGCCCCTGGTGACAACAACCAAGATGAATACACAGCCCCTGGTGACAACAGCATTAACGGCAGGGCTTAGCTTGTCACAGAATGGGTTTATGGGCCAATGTAATGCGCCAGGCAGGCAGGAGGAAAAGCGTATGAATAACATGAATGAGCAACATCCCTTCTCTTCCCATCCATCCCCTCTAAACTTCTCTCAGGGAAAAAGAGAGAAAGACAGGTGGAGAGTAGAAAAAGGAAGACTGAAAAAAGACAGCCGTATAGAGGGAGTGAGAGAAAGGCAGACTTGAAGGAATGGAAAGCGAAAGAGCAAGAAAGAGTGAGAGAGAGAGAGGGATAGAGGGAAGGAAGGCTCTGCTCGTCCGTGGCGTCACACTTGACTAGGCCCCTGAGAAACCCCCAGTAGAACCTTCAGCTGCCAGCTAGCTGTCTGTTGCCATGAGGATGAAGTCATCTCCAGAGGCCCGCATGCTAATGTATTCAATCACCTCTGTGTGTGACACGTATCATCTCAGGTGGCGCGCCTGGCTGCCTCTCTCTCAGCCCCATAGCCTCACAGCCTAGCCGCCTCTCTCTCAGCCCCATAGCCTCACAGCCTGGCTGCCTCTCTCTCAGCCCCATAGCCTCACAGCCTGGCTGCCTCTCTCTCAGCCCCATAGCCTCACAGCCTAGCTGACTCTCTCATAGCCTCAGCCTCTCTCTCAGCCCCATAGCCTCACAGCCTGGCTGACTCTCTCTCAGCCCCATAGCCTCACAGCCTGGCTGACTCTCTCTCAGCCCCATAGCCTCACAGCCTGGCTGACTCTCTCTCAGCCCCATAGCCTCACAGCCTGGCTGCCTCTCTCAGCCCCATAGCCTCAGCCTGTCTTTTTTCAGTCTTCCTTTTTCTACTCTCCACCTGTCTTTCTCTCTTTTTCCCTGAGAGAAGTTTAGAGGGGATGGATGGGAAGAGAAGGGATGTTGCTCATTCATGTTATTCATACGCTTTTCCTCTCTCTCAGCCCCATAGCCTCACAGCCTGGCTGCCTCTCTCAGCCCCATAGCCTCACAGCCTGGCTGCCTCTCTCTCAGCCCCATAGCCTCACAGCCTGGCTGACTCTCTCTCAGCCCCATAGCCTCACAGCCTAGCTGCCTCTCTCTCAGCCCCATAGCCTCACAGCCTAGCTGCCTCTCTCTCAGCCCCATAGCCTCACAGCCTGGCTGCCTCTCTCTCAGCCCCATAGCCTCACAGCCTGGCTGCCTCTCTCTCAGCCCCATAGCCTCACAGCCTGGCTGCCTCTCTCTCAGCCCCATAGCCTCACAGCCTGGCTGCCTCTCTCTCAGCCCCATAGCCTCACAGCCTGGCTGCCTCTCTCTCAGCCCCATAGCCTCACAGCCTAGCTGACTCTCTCAAAGCCTCAGGCTCTCTCTCAGTCCCAGCTTCAGCCCCAGCCTCTCTGTTAGACATAGCCCAAGGACAGCAGAGGAGAGAATGTGCTAATCCTCTGATTGCATGGAACCCTTCAAGATGTCTGATTTGTAAATACATTTAATCCTATGGAATCGCCAAAGTGGCAACCTAAGCATCTAACAATCAGTAACAACCATTGGAAAGATACATGGCTGGTAGTACATTACAGAACTATAACAGCAAGCATTTGATTTCAATTAATTGTTTTCAATGCATGAAATGTATGCACTGCATATGCAACAAAATGCTGTTCTATTTTATATGTAGGCACTGTAGACGAGCCAAATGTGAATTCTCTCACAGTCGTCATTCTCCATTCCTGCCAGGAGGTGGCATTAAAACCACACTGTGCTATTCAGGCTTTACCAACAGGAGAGAATCCACTGTGTGGCTCAATGACAGACTGGAGATAAATAGTCAAAAGACTGAGTCTGCCTCCCAAAATGGCACCATATTCCCTATTTAGTGCACTACTTTTGACCAGGACCCATAATGCTCTGGTCAAATGTAGTGCACCATATAAGGAATATTGTGTCATTTGGGACAAACACAGAGTATTTTCATGGCATAATAGCTACAGTGTAAAACTACAGATAATATTTTATCATATATAGTGGAGAATGTTGATGCTAAATGATTATACAATACTAGTTATGTCTATGTAGTATTTATAGGTTAGCTCATGGTAACTCTACTGGCATTGACATTGTCCTGGAGACTGTGGAACAAGTGTCAGACAGACATCCCTGTGATGGCATGGCAGGATACCATGGAGTCACCGAGGCTCATCAGGGATGAGGTTCTGTCACGATCGTCGTATGGAGGGGACCAAAGCGCAGCGTGGTGTGAATACATTCTGCTTTATTGAATGAAGAACACTTAAACAAAAAAAACAATAACGATGACCGCTATATAAACACTGTGCTAACATGCAACATAACAGACAACAACCCACGAAATACCCAAAGAAGATGGCTGCCTAAATATGGTTCCCAATCAGAGACAACGATAAACACCTGCCTCTAATTGAGAACCAATCTAGGCAACCATAGACCTACAAAAACACCTAGATGGAAACAACCCCATAAATCTACAAAACCCCTAGATAGTGAAAAACCTACATGAGACAAAACACACATACCACCCTTGTCACACCCTGACCTAACCAAAATATATAAAGAAAACAAAGAATACTCAGGTCAGGGCGTGACAGGTTCACTGACTATGGAGAATATAATATCACTACTTACTGTATGTGTTAAAGAATGGAGTGAGTGTGTCTCTCTCTCTCGCTCTCTCCAAATAATACATTAGCACCCAGCTCCTTCATAGATTTGATTACATGCTCTTCATTATTTACCTAATGGTCTAATTGCATTACAGGTGGATGAGAAAGATGAACATGAGGGATGCAGGAGAAGGTTGCAGTGGTCAGTAGTTGAGGTTATTCTATGTGAGAGTAGAGAGAAGACCAGGGAGTGATGTGTTTCACTAAGCTTTTAATGTGCTAGCTGGCACTGGTTTTCGCTTTTTAATATTTCTGAATGTACTCTGTAGCTCTCCTGCGTTCTTTTCTTTCTACAATAAGAATTGGATCAGAGCAAACAGGTATGCAGCATGCTGAATGATCCTCAAAAGCAGGTTAGGCCATCTCTGATGTGTAGGTATTCAAAACTTGTCACAACCTTAATCCTCAGTTTGGCATGCTATGTAACATTGGAGGAAACCTTGTTGTGTACTAATGCCGCATTACCATATGCAAGACGACAACAACAGTTAATCTGTTCATAAATCACTTAATCAATACTGTAGCTGTCAGTATACAGCTGACCTTTGAAGATGTGTTGACATGCAAATGCATATTGACACCATCATTATGAACCAGAATGAATTAGCAACACTGTCTAGTTTGGGAATACATTAACTTGAGTCAATCGAGTGCTGGTAAAATGACCATGTAACCACGTAACAGACGGTTATGGATGAATAACGCCATGAAAATAAAAAAAAACATCACATGTGAAAAACCCAGCAGCGTTGCAGTTCTTGACACAAAACGGTGCACCTGTCACCTACTAGCATACCCTGTTCAAAGGCACTTAAATCTTTAGTCTTGCAAATTCACCCTCTGAATGGCACACATACACAATCCATGTCTCAATTGTCTCAAGGATTAAAAATCCTTCTTTAACCTGTTTCCTCACCTTCTTCAACACTGATTGAAGTGGATTTAACAGGTGACATCAATAAGGGATCCCAGCTTCACCTGGTCAGTCTGTCATGGAAAGAGCAGGTGTTCATAATGTTTTGTACACTCAGACCCCTTCCACATTCTGTTACGTTGCAGCCTTATTCTAAAATTGATTAAATTAAATATTTTCCTCGTCAATCTACACACAATACCCCATAATGACAAAGCAAAAGTGGTTAGAGCATTGGACTTGTAACCAAAAGGTTGCAAGATCAACTCCCTGAGCTAACATTGGCCGTGTGATGTTCAAAGTTTCGGATATTTTTTTATAACTGAACCCTGATCTGTACTTCTCAACAACTTTGTCCCTGACCTGTTTGGAGAGCTCCTTGGTCTTCATGGTGCCACTTGCTTAGTGGTGGCCCTTGCTTAGTGGTGTTGCAGTCTCTTGGTCTTTCAGAACAGGTGTATATATACTGAGATCATGTGACAGATCATGTGCCACTTAAACTGCACACAGGTGGACTTTATTTAACTAATTATGTGACTTCTGAAGGTAATTGGTTGCAACAGATCTTATTTAGGAGCTGCATAGCAAAGGGGGTGAATACATATGCTACTTTTCAGTTTTACATTTTTTTAAACATTTTGAAACAAGTAAAAAAATATATTTCACTTCACCAATTGGACTATTTTGTATACGTCCATTACATGAAATCCAAATAAAAATAAATGTAAATTACAGGTTGTAATGCAACAAAATAGGAAAAACACCAAGGGAGATGAATACTTTTGCAAGGCACTGCAACTACGCAAATAAATGAAGAACAAATTCTTATTTACAAAGACGGCCTACCCCGGCCAAACCCGGACGATGCTGGGCCAATTGTGCGCCGCCCTATGGGACTCATGGCCGGATGTAATTCAGCCTGGGACTGTAGTGATGCCACTTGCACTGAGATGCAGAGCCGAAGATCGCTGGGCCACTCGGGAGCCCCCGTATCTGGGAAAGGGTAACAAAAAATGTCTGCAGCATTGAAGGTCCCCAAGAGCACAGTGGTCTCCATCATTCTTAAATGGGAGAATTTTGGAACCACCAAGACTCTTCCCTAGAGGTGGCCACCTGGTCAAACTGAACAATAGGGGGAGAAGGGCCTTGGTCAGGGAGGTGACCAAGAACCCGATGGTCACTGAAAGAGCTCCAGAGTTACTCTTTGGAGATGGGAGAACCTTCCAGAAGGACAACCATCTCTGCAGCACTCCACCAATCAGGCTTTTATGGTAGAATGGCCAAACGAAAGCCACTCCTCAGTAGCAGGGACTGGGAGACTAGTCAGGATCGAGGGAAACATGAATGGATCAAAGTACAGAGAGATCCTTGATGAAAACCTGATCCAGAGCTCTCAGAACTTAAGACAGGGTTGGAGGCTCACCTTCCAACAGGACAACTAAGCCCACAGCCAAGACAACGCAGGAGAGGCTTTGGGACAAGTCTCTGAATGTCCTTAAGTGGCCCAGCCAGAGACTTGAACCGGATCGAACATCTCTGGAGAGACCTGAAAATAGTTGTGCAGCAACGCTCCCCATCAAACCTGACAGAGTTTGAGAAGATCTGCAGAGAAGAATGGGGTGAACTCCCCAAATAGAGGTGTGCCAAGCTTGTAGCGTCATAGCCAAGAAGTCTCAGGGCTGTATTCGCTGCCAAAGGTGCTTCAACAAAGTACTTAGTAAAGGGTCTGAATACTTATGTAAATGTGATATTTCAATATTTTTATACATTTGCACAAATTTCAAAAATTCAGTTTTTGCTTTGCAATTATGGGGTATTGTGTGTAGATTGATAAGGGAAATTTTTTTTCATCCATTTTAGGATAAGGCTGTAATGCAACAAAATGTGGAAAAAGTGAAGGGGTCTGAATACTTTCCGAATGCACTGTATGTGTATATACTATATATAGTACCAGTCAACAGTTTGGACACACCTACTCCTTCCAGGGTTTTTCTTTATTTGTACTATTTTCTACATTGTAGAATAATAGTGAAGACATCAAAGCTATTGTTAGGTTCTAATTCTCAGAGTAAAACTTGACGGACAGTTCATCCCAGAGGGTCAATACAGCTGCATTCAGACAAAAACATTTCACACAAACACGGATATTTAAACCTTTCTCCTAGGCTGAGTCTCCGCTTACCCATCTGAACAAACGTTGTATCTTTACTGCTAGGCAGTCAGTAATACGGCCATAAACGTTTCTTTCTCCCTTAACGTGACCTGACCTCAACTCCCTTCGTCACTAATCCATGGCTCTCTCACCTTATCCAATGCCTGCCACATAAGATTGCTTCCCCATGTTCAGCACATTCCAAGCTTAATTGCACACACTATATACCTTCCTCCTACAGATGACCAGATGACACCATTATGGTGTAGACCCTCTAACCCTAAGCACTCAATATTTCAATAGGATCCATGATATAATGTAAACATTATATTACCCTCTCTCCCTCAGTGACATGAATAAGTATATTTCATATTTTCAGAACTCTTTGCCTTGATGACAGCTGTGCACACTCTTGGCATTCTCTCAACCAGCTTCATGAGGTAGTCACCTGGAATGCATTTCAATTAACAGGTGTGCCTTGTTAAAAGTTAATTTGTGTAATTTCTTTCCTTCTTAATGCGTTTGAGCCAATCAGTTGTGTTGTGACAAGGTAGGGTTGGTATACAGAAGATGGTCTTTCACCAAATAGGTCTAAGTCCATCTTATGGCAAAAACAGCTAAAATAAGCAAAGATAAATGAAAGTCAATCATTACTTTAAGACATGAAGGTCAGTCAATCTGGAACATTTCAAGAACTTCGAAAGTTTCTAAGTGCAGTCACAAAAACCATCAAGCAATATGATGGCACCGTAGAGGATGGCTGCTGTTTCATTGGCTCTTAACCAACCGTGCTATTTTGTTTGTTTTTTCACATTGTTTGTAACTTATTTTGTACATAATGCTGCTACCGTCTTTGTTAAGACCGAAGTTAATATTGCCTGATAACATGAATTTCTTTTAACTAAATATGCAGGTTTAAAAAAATATACTTGTGTATTGATTTTAAGAAAATCATTGATGTTTATGGTTAAGTACATGGTGCAACGACAGTGCTTTTTTCGGGAATGCGCTTGTTAAATCATCACCCGTTTGGAGAAGTAGGCTGTGATTCGATGATAAATTCACAGGCACCGCATTGATTATTTGCAACGCAGGACAAGCTAGTTAAACAAATAATATCATCAACCATGTGTAGTTAACTAGTGATTATGTTAAGAATGATTGTTTTTTATAAGATAAGTTTAATGCTAGCTAGCAACTTACCTTGGCTCCTTGCTGCACTCGCGTAACAGGTGATCAGCCTGCCACGCAGTCTCCTTGTGGAGTGCAATGTAATCAGCGTCCAAAAATGCAGATTACCGATCGTTATGAATCGGCCATGCCGATTAATCGGTCGACCTCTAGTACAAATCCCAACCAGAAGCTATGGATTACAGGCATCATTCGCACTGAGCTAAAGGGTAGAGCTGCCGCTTTCAAGGAGCAGGACTCTAACCTGGAAGTTTATAAGAAATCCCGCTATGCCCGCTGACGATCCATCAAACAGGCAAAGAGTCAATACAGGACTAAGATTTCGGCTCCGATGTTGGTCAGATGTGTCAGGGCTTGCAAACTATTACAGACTACAAAGGGAGGCACAGCTGAGAGCTGCCCAGTGACACGAGCCTACCAGACGAGCTAAATAACTTCAGTGTTCGCTTCGAGGCAAGTAACACTGAAGCATGCATGAGAGCATCAGCTGTTCCGGACGACCATGTGATTCACGCTCTCCGCAGCCGGTGTGAGTAAACCTTCACAAGGTCAACATTCGCAAGGCCGCAGGGCCAGATGGATTACCAGGACCCGTAATCCGAGCATACGCTGACCAACTGGCAAGTGTCTTCACTGACATTTTCAACCTATCCCTGTCTGAGTCTGTAATACCAACATGTTTCAAGCAGACCACCATAGTACCTGTGCCCAAGAACACTAAAGTAACCTGCCTAAATGACTACAGATCCGTAGCACTCACATCTGTAGCCAGCTTTGAAAGGCTGGTCATGGCTCACATCAACAGCATTTTCCCAGAAACCCTAGACCCACTCTAATTTGCATACCGCGCCACAGGTCCACAGATGGTGCAATCTCTATTGCACTCCACACAGCCCTTTCACACCTGGACAAAATGAACACCTATGCTAGAATGCTATTCATTGACTACAGCTCAGGGTTCAACACCATAGTGCCCTCAAAGCTCAGTAAGATAAGGACCCTGGGACAAAACACCTCCCCCTGCAACTGGATCCTGGACTTCCTGACGGGCCGCCCCTAGGTGGTAAGGGTAGGAAGCAACACATCTGCCACGCTGATCCTCAACAGGGGGGCCCCACAGGGGTACGTGCTCAATCCCTGATTGTGGACTACAGGAAAAGGAGGGCCGAGCACTCCCCCATTCTCCTCAACAGGGCTGTAGTGGAGCAGGTTGAGAGCTTCAAGTTCCTTGGCGTCCACATCACCAACAAACTAACATGGTCCAACACCGTAAGACAGTCGTGAAGAAGGCACGATAAAACCTATTCTCCCTTGGGAGACTGAAAAGATTTGGCATGGGTCCGCAGATCCTCAAAAGGTTTTACACCTGCACCATCGAGAGCATCCTGACGGATTGCATCACTGCCTGGTATGGCAACTGCTCGGCCTTTGACCGCAAGGCACTACAGAGGGTAATGCGAACGGCCCAGTACATCACCGGGGCCAAGCTTCCTGCCATCCAGGACCTCTATACCAGGCGGTGTCAGAGGAAGGCCCTAAAAATTGCCAAAGACTCCAGCCACCCTAGTCATAGACTGTTCTCTCTACTACAGCACGACAAGTGGTACCGGAGCGCCAAGTCTAGGTCCAAGAGGCTTCTAAACAGCTTCTACCCCCGAGCCATAAGACATCTTATCAAATGGCTACCAAGACTATTTTCATTGCCACCCCCCCCCCCCCCCCCCCCTTCTATGCTGCTGCTACTCTCTGTTATTATCTAAGCATAGTCACTTTAATAACCCTACATCAGGGGTGTCAAAGTCAAATGGACGGAGGGCCAAATAAAAAAATCAGCTACAAGACGAGGGCCGGACTGTTTGAATGTTCATTGAAAATTTTTTAAATGACGCATATAGTCTAGTGAACCTAATTGAACCTACTGAAAACCTAACAAATATATTACAATATGATCAGATAAATAAAGCAATATTTTCTTATGGCTCTGTCAGTAATCTTTAATTTTCAACAGACACAAAAGACAAATTTCCTTTATATAAATATCCCCATAACATGAACATTAAATGAAAGAAACCGGTATTCAAGGCACCATCAGTAGACTATATTTTCTATTTTAGCAAAAGTGGGCTAAATTTACTTCAAAGAAAAAACAATAATAGCAATTTTCTATCATCCACTCAACTGAAATATTTTTAAAATATAATTGGATTGAAATACAAAAAAATAAAGTGCAAAAATCTATTAATCAAAAACAACACTTTGTTTAAGGAGAAGTAACATGCAGTGAAAACAAATATTAAATTTTAACTTTTAAACTTGAACTGAGTAAAAACTCTAAATATGTGATTGCACAGTAATGTTCACTTGTTTGAGGTTGAGGGTGATACTTGGTGGTGTCCCATCTTTTCCACAAGTTCATCAATGTTCGGGGTAAGGCTCTGAGCTGAAGAAATCCTCAGAATTGAGTGGAGGTGTTCAGCAGTAAGTCGACTTCTGTGTGATGTTTTGTTCAGGTTCATCAAAGAAAACAGTTGTTCACACAGGTATGTGCTGCCAAACATAGACAACGTTTGAGCAGCCTGGATGCGCAGCTGGGGCATTGTGCCGGGGAGGAAACGGGCGAACTCCGCAGCACCCACTGCCGCATATTTTGCCCTCAGTGCATCATTGCATTGGAGGTCAATCAACTCCATTTGGAGGTTTGGTGGTGAGCTTTCCACGTCAACAGCAAATGGGTTACCGAGCAGTTCCAACCTGCTTTTTTGTGCTTCAAAGTCAGCAAATCGGCGTCGAAAGTCAGCGGCAAGCATACCTATTTTATCAGCCAACTGTGTGCTCGGGAACGCACTGGTAGAGAGCTTCTCTTTCATGGTCTGGCAGCTGGGAAAGTGGCTCAAATTTTCTTTCCGCATCTGCGTCTCCCACAGAGTCAGTTTGGTTTTAAATGCCTTCACTGTACTGTACATATCAGAGATGACACGATCCCGACCCTGCAGCTGCAAGTTTATTGCATTCAGATGACTCGTAATGTCACACAGAAAAGCCATTTCACACAGAAACATTTTGTCTCGGAGTTGTGTTGTGTCTTTCCCTTTGCTGTCCAAGAACAGACAAATCTCCTCACGAAGCTCGAAACATCTTTGAAGCACCTTTCCCTGGCTTAGCCATCGCACCTCTGTGTGATAAGGCAAATCACCATGCTCCGTTTCTAACTCCGTCAGAAATGCCTTGAACTGGCGGTGATTCAAACCTTTGGCTCTGATAAAGTTAACTGTGCGCGTGATGATGCTCATTACATGCTCCATTTTCAAGGCTTTACCGCACAACGCTTCCTGGTGTATGATACAATGATAAGCTGTCAGCTCACCTGTCGCGTTTTCCTCTTGCATCTTTTCCCGTATCTTCGCCACCAGTCCGCTCCTGTGTCCACACATCGCAGGTGCTCCGTCGGTTGTCAAACCCACGAGTTTTTCCCAAGGCAGCTCCATCTCATTTACACATCTTGACACCTCTTCATACAAATCATGCCCCGTAGTTGTGCCATGCATAGGACGTAAAGCCAAAAACTCCTCTGTCACGCTTAGGTTGGAGTCCACTCCGCGGATGAAAATTGACAACTGGGCAATGTCAGAAATGTCGGTGCTCTCATCCACAGCCAAGGAATATGCAATAAAATCTTTTCCCTTTTTCACAAGCTGCTCTTTTAGATTGATGGACAACTGGTCTACTCTCTCGGCAAATGGTGTTTCTGCTCAGACTCACATTTAAAAAGAGTTGCCTTTTTTCTGGGCAAACTTCGTCACAAACTTTAATCATGCAGTTTTTGATGAAATCCCCCTCCGTAAATGGCCGGGCTGATTTAGCGATCTCTTCTGCCAAAATAAAACTGGCCTTGACAGCAGCCTGGCCTTGTGATTTGGCTTTTTTGAACAGAGCCTGTCGAGATTTGAGGCCTCGTTTTAATTCCTCTGCCTTTTGTAGCCTTTGTTCCATGTCCATATTCTTGTTTTTGTCCGCGTGTTTCGTTTCATAATGTCGTCTCAGATTATACTCTTTCAGTACCGCCACACTTTCTCCACACAGAAGACACACAGGTTTTCCAGCTACCTTCGTGAACATATACTCCGACTCCCACCTTGTTTGAAACCCCCGGTTCTCAGTATCCACCTTCCGTTTTGCCATTTTTGATGGGTATCTGAAAGTTAATTTTACTGTGATGCTGACGACTGCTGTGCCAATAAATATTGAAATGAAGCAGCCTACTGCTCGGTGCGTCACCTTTGCATTGTGGGAAATGTAGTATTGGTGCGTGTAAAAGATCTGCGGGCTGCCGGCTTGCTGCGGGCCGGTTCTAATAATAAATCAAGATCATCCCAGGGGCCGTAAAAAACCTTCTTGCGGGCCGGATGTGGCCCGCGGGCCTTGACTCTGACATATGTGCCCTACATGTACATATTACCTTGATTACCTCAACTAACTGGTGCCCCCAAACATTGACTCTGTACCAGTACCCCCTGTATATATTCCCCCACTATTGTTATTTACTGCTGCTCTTTAATTATTTGTTATTCTTATCTCTTACTTTTTTTTAGGTATTTTCTTAAAACTGCATTGTTGGTTAAGGGCTTGTAAGTAAGCATTTCACTGTAAGGTCTACTACACCTGTTGTATTTGGCACATGTGACAAATAACATTTCATTTGATTTGAAACTGGTTCTCATGAGGACCGCCACAGGAAAGGAATACCCAGAGTTACCTCTGCTGCAGAGCATAAGTTCATTAGAGCTACAAGGCAAAATAAATGTTTCACAGAGTTCAAGTAGCAGACACATCTCAACATCAACTGTTCAGAGGAGACTGTGTGAATCAGGCCTTCATGGTCCAATTGCTGCAAAGAAACAACTACTAAAGGACACTAAGATAATAATAAGAAGAAGAGACTCGCTTCGGGCCAAGAAACATGAGAAATGGACATTAATCGGTGGAAATCTGTCCTTTGGTCTGATGAGTCCAACCGCCGTGTCTTTGTGAGACGCAGAGTAGGTGAACAGATGATCTCCAAGTGTGTGGTTCCCACCGTGAAGCATGGAGGAGAAGGTGTGCTGGTCATTGTCAACACCCAACACACCTCCAGGCTGTGTAGGGCTATTTGACCAAGAAGAAGAGTGATGGAGTGCTGCATCAGATGACCTGGCCTCCACAATCACCCGACCTCAACCCAAATGAGATGGTTTGGAATGAGTGAAGGAAAAGCAGCCAACAAGTGCTCAGCATATCTGGGGCCTCCTTCAAGACTGTTGGAAAAGAATTCCAGGTGAAGTTGGTTGCGAGAATGTCAAGATTGAGTAAAGTTGTCATCAAGGCAAAGGGAGGATACTTTGAAGAATCTCAAAAATAAAATATATATTTTGATTTGTTTAACACTTTTTTGGTTACTACATGATTCCATATGTGTCATTTCATAGTTTTGATGTCTTCACTATTATTCTACAATGTAGAAAAGAGCAAAAATAAAGAAAAACCCTTGAATAAGTAGGTGTGTCCAAACTTTGACCTGGTACAGTTTATGTGTATATGTGTATACTGTATGTGTTTATGTGTGTATATGTGTGTGTTTTTTTTGTGGAACGAACAGCTGACTGAAGATGAGATGGCCGGGCATTCAAGATTTTGAGTCTGTTTTGTCCGTAACATGGACTCTTAGAAACGTGATGAAACTTCGTTTCTCCTTGCTGAAACAAGCAAAATAGTATTTGGTTGACTAGGCAACACCTCGCACAATGCATGAGCAGCTGCACACATAGAGATAGAATAAAATTAAACAGGTTTGGAACCTCTAACCCTGGCAATTTGACTGGTAAACTCATGGTCAGTGTTATCCGGGATCCTTGGGACATCCCGACCCTAACCATAACCATAACCATTTTAAAATGTAATCTTCAATGGGATAGGGACGTCCCAAGGATTCCGGACAGCACAGACCTTAAACTCAAGGGTACACTCGCAATGGCTGCCTGCCTGGTATTGTGATGCAATATAATGTAGAAAGTTCATTAAAAATGATTTGAACTGATGTGGCTCATGCAATGTAATGTATGTTTTTGAAATGTAAGTTGAGTTTTATCAACAAATCAAAGCACATATTTTAGCATGTATTTTACTTCCTTCTTTGCCCAATATGGGTACACTCGCAATGGCCTCCAGTCCACTAGGGATGAGAACAGTTATTCGAACACTCGAACGGACATTAATATTCAACTACTTGTGTGAGTATTACTTTTTACACCCCAAAAATGTATAGGCCTACTTTAACACTGAAAAGGCTTTTCTACATTCTGTTTTCTGTTTTCTACATTCTGTTTGTTTTGCAACTTGTGGACAAAATCTTTACAGCAGTTGTCAACTATGACTACGCTCTTGGCATCTTTTAGATATATTCAAAGCGTTTGACACAGTTGATCATGAAATATTACTTTCTTAATTGTATTAATACTATTTTCATGATGATTCAAATAATTGGTTATATAGTTATGTTTATGATAGAGAACAATGTGTTTATGCAAACGTTTGGGCATCTACCAGGGCCAAGGTATCCTGTCGGGTGACACAGGGTTGGATGATTGAACCATTGTTATTCCTAATCTAACCCTGCTGTCTTCTAGTACACCATACGAACTATATAAATAGCCCTGCTGCTGTGTCTTCTACCATACTAAACTATATCAATGACCTTGCTGCTGTGTCTTCTACCATACTAAACTAAATCAATGACCTTGCTGCTGTGTCTTCTACCATACCATACTAATCTATATCAATGACCTTGCTGCTGTGTCTTCTACCATACCATACTAATCTATATCAATGACCTTGCTGCTGTGTCTTCTATATCAATGACCTTGCTGCTGTGTTTTCTACAATACCATGCCAATCTATATCAATGACCTTGCTGCTGTGTCTTCTATATCAATGACATTGCTGATATGTCTTCTACCATACCATACTAATCTATATCAATGACCTTGCTGCTGTGTCTTCTACAATACCATACTAATCTATATCAATGACCTTGCTGCTGTGTCTTCTACCATACTAATCTATATCATGACCTTGCTGCTGTGTCTTCTACCATACTAATCTATATCAATGACCTTGCTGCTGTGTCTTCTACAATACCATACTAATCTATATCAATGACCTTGCTGCTGTGTCTTCTACCATACTAATCTAAATCTATGACATTGATGCTGTGTCAACCACCATACCATACTAATCTATATCAATGACCTTGCTGCTGTGTCTTCTACAATACCATACTAATCTATATCAATGACGTTGCTGATATACTAATCTATATCAATGACCTTGCTGCTATGTCTTCTAACATACAATACTAACCTATATCAATGAATTTGCTGCTGTGTCTTCTACCATACCATACCAATCTCTATCAATGACCGTGCTGCTGTGTCTTCTATATCAATGACCTTGCTGCTGTCTTCTACAATACCATACTAATCTATATCAATGACCTTGCTGCTGTGTCTTCTACCATACCATACTAATCTATATCAATGACCCTGCTGCTGTTTCTTCTACAATACCATACTAATCTATATCAATGACCATATTGCTGTGTCTTCTACCATACCATACTAATCTATATCAATGACCTTTCTGCTGTCTTCTACAATACCATACTAATCTATATCAATGACCATATTGCTGTGTCTTCTACCATACCATACTAATCTATATCAATGACCTTGCTGCTATGTCTTCTACCATACCATACGAATCTATATCAATGACCATACTGCTGTGTCTTCTACCATGCCATACAGCAGCAAGGTCATTGATATAGTTTAGTGTCTTCTACCATACCATACTATCTATATCAATGACCTTGCTGCTATGTCTTCTACCATACCATACTAATCTAAATCTATGACATTGATGCTGTGTCAACCACCATACCATGCCAATCTATATCAATGACCTTGCTGCTGTGTCTTCTACAATACCTTACTAATCTATATCAATGACGTTGCTGATATACTAATCTATATCAATGACCTTGCTGCTATGTCTTCTACCATACCATACTAATCTATATCAATGACCTTGTATCTGTGTCTTCTATATCAATGAACTTGCTGTGTTGTCTACCATACTAATCTATATCAATGACTTTGCTGCTTTGTCTTCTACCATACCATACTAATCTAAATCTATGACATTGATGCTGTGTCAACCACCATACCATGCCAATCTATATCAATGACCTTGCTGCTGTGTCTTCTACAATACCTTACTAATCTATATCAATGACGTTGCTGATATACTAATCTATATCAATGACCTTGCTGCTATGTCTTCTACCATACCATACTAATCTATATCAATGACCTTGCTGATATACTAATCTATATCAATGACCTTGCTGCTATGTCTTCTACCATACCATACTAATCTATATCAATGACCTTGTATCTGTGTCTTCTATATCAATGAACTTGCTGTGTTTTCTACCATACTAATCTATATCAATGACTTTGCTGCTTTGTCTTCTACCATACTAATCTATATCAATGACCTTGCTGCTTTGTCTTCTACCATACTAATCTATATCAATGACCTTGCTGCTTTGTCTTCTACCATACTAATCTATATCAATGACTTTGCTGCTGTGTTTTCTATCATACTAATCTATATCATGACCTTGCTGCTGTGTTTTCTACCATACTAATCTATATCAATGACCTTGCTACTGTGTCTTCTACCATACCATACTAATCTATATCAATGACCTTGCTGCTGTGTCTTCTACCATACCATACTAATCTATATCAATGACCATACTGCTGTGTCTTCTACCATACCATACTAATCTATATCAATGACCTTGCTTCTATGTCTTCTACCATACCATACGAATCTATATCAATGACCATACTGCTGTGTCTTCTACCATACCATACTAATCTATATCAATGACCTTGCTGCTGTGTCTTCTACCCTACTAATCTATAACAATGCCCTTGCTGCTGTGTCTTCTACCATACCATACAGCAGCAAGGTCATTGATATAGTTTAGTGTCTTCTACCATACCATACTATCTATATCAATGACCTTGCTGCTATGTCTTCTACCATACCATACTAATCTAAATCAATGGCATTGATGCTGTGTCAACCACCATACCATGCCAATCTATATCAATGACCTTGCTGCTGTGTCTTCTACAATACCTTACTAATCTATATCAATGACGTTGCTGATATACTAATCTATATCAATGACCTTGCTGCTATGTCTTCTACCATACCATACTAATCTATATCAATGACCTTGTATCTGTGTCTTCTATATCAATGAACTTGCTGTGTTTTCTACCATACTAATCTATATCAATGACTTTGCTGCTTTGTCTTCTACCATACTAATCTATATCAATGACCTTGCTGCTTTGTCTTCTACCATACTAATCTATATCAATGACCTTGCTGCTTTGTCTTCTACCATACTAATCTATATCAATGACTTTGCTGCTGTGTTTTCTATCATACTAATCTATATCATGACCTTCCTGCTGTGTTTTCTACCATACTAATCTATATCAATGACCTTGCTACTGTGTCTTCTACCATACCATACTAATCTATATCAATGACCTTGCTGCTGTGTCTTCTACCATACCATACTAATCTATATCAATGACCATACTGCTGTGTCTTCTACCATACCATACTAATCTATATCAATGACCTTGCTTCTATGTCTTCTACCATACCATACGAATCTATATCAATGACCATACTGCTGTGTCTTCTACCATACCATACTAATCTATATCAATGACCTTGCTGCTGTGTCTTCTACCCTACTAATCTATAACAATGCCCTTGCTGCTGTGTCTTCTACCATACCATACAGCAGCAAGGTCATTGATATAGTTTAGTGTCTTCTACCATACCATACTATCTATATCAATGACCTTGCTGCTATGTCTTCTACCATACCATACTAATCTAAATCAATGGCATTGATGCTGTGTCAACCACCATACCATGCCAATCTATATCAATGACCTTGCTGCTGTGTCTTCTACAATACCTTACTAATCTATATCAATGACGTTGCTGATATACAAATCTATATCAATGACCTTGCTGCTATGTCTTCTACCATACCATACTAATCTATATCAATGACCTAGTATCTGTGTCTTCTATATCAATGAACTTGCTGTGTTTTCTACCATACTAATCTATATCAATGACTTTGCTGCTTTGTCTTCTACCATACTGATCTATATCAATGACCTTGCTGCTTTGTCTTCTACCATGCTAATCTATATCAATGACCTTGCTGCTTTGTCTTCTACCATACTAATCTATATCAATGACCTTGCTGCTTTGTCTTCTACCATACCACACTAATCTATATCAATGACTTTGCTGCTGTGTTTTCTATCATACTAATCTATATCATGACCTTGCTGCTGTGTTTTCTACCATACTAATCTATATCAATGACCTTGCTACTGTGTCTTCTAACATACCATACTAATCTATATCAATGACCTTGCTACTGTGTCTTCTACCGTACCATACTAATCTATATCAATGACCATACTGCTGTGTCTTCTACCATACCATACTAAACTATATCAATGACCTTGCTGCTGTGTCTTCTACCATACCATACTAATCTATATCAATGACCTTGCTGCTGTGTCTTCTACCATACTAATCTATATCAATGACCTTGCTGCTGTGTCTTTTACAATACCGTACTAATCTATATCAATGACCTTGCTGCTGTGTCTTCTACCATACCATACTAATCTATATCAATGAACTTGTTGCTGTGTCTTCTACTATATCATCTTAAGGTATATCAATGACCTTGCTGCTGTGTCTTCTACCATACTAATCTATATCATTGACCTTGCTGCTGTGTCTTCTACCATACCATACTAATCTATATCAATGACCTTGCTGCTGTGTCTTCTACCATACCATACTAATCTATATCAATGACCATACTGCTGTGTCTTCTACCATACCATACTAATCTATATCAATGACCATACTGCTGTGTCTTCTACTATACCATCTTAAGGTATATCAATGACCTTGCTGCTGTGTCTCCTACCATACCATACTAATCTATATCAATGACCTTGCTGCTGCGTCTTCTACCATACCATACTAATCTATATCAATGACGTTGCTGATATACTAATCTATATCAATGACCTTGCTGCCATGTCTTCTACCATACCATACTAATCTATATCAATGACCTTGCTGCTGTGTCTTCTTCCATACCATACTAATCTATATCAATGACCCTGCTGCTGTTTCTTCTACCATACCATACTAGTCTATATCAATGACGTTGCTGATATACTAATCTATATCAATGACCTTGCTGCTATGTCTTCTACCATACCATACTAATCTATATCAATGACCTTGCTGCTGTGTCTTCTATATCAATGACCTTGCTGATATGTCTTCTACCATACCATACTAATCTATATCAATGACCTTGCTGCTGTGTCTTCTATATCAATGACCTTGCTGATATGTCTTCTACCATACCATACTAATCTATATCAATGACCTTGCTGCTGTGTCTTCTACCATACTAATCTATATCAATGACCTTGCTGCTATGTCCTCTACCATACTAATCTATATCAAGGACCTTGCTGCGGTGTCTTCTACCATACCATACTAATCTATATCAATGACCCTGCTGCTGTTTCTTCTTCCATACTAATCTATATCAATGACCTTGCTGCGGTGTCTTCTACCATACCATACTAATCTATATCAATGACCATACTGCTGTGTCTTCTACAATACCATACTAATCTATATCAATGACGTTGCTGATATACTAATCCATATCAATGACCTTGCTGCTATGTCTTCTACCATACCATACTAATCTATATCAATGACATTGCTGCTGTGTCTTCTACCATACCATACTAATCTATATCAATGACCATACTGCTGTGTCTTCTACCATACCATACTAATCTATATCAATGACCTTGCTGCTGTGTCTTCTACCATACCATACTAATCTACATCAATGACCATACTGCTGTGTCTTCTACCATACCATACTAATCTATATCAATGACCATACTGCTGTGTCTTCTACTATACCATCTTAAGGTATATCAATGACATTGCTGCTGTGTCTTCTACCATACCATACTAATCTATATCAATGACCTTGCTGCTGTGTCTTCTACCATACTAATCTATATCAATGACCTTGCTGCTGTGTCTTCTACCATACCATACTAATCTATATCAATGACCTTGCTGCTGTGTCTTCTACCATACCATACTAATCTATATCAATGACCTTGCTGCTGTGTCTTCTACCATACCATAATAATCTATATCAATGACGTTGCTGATATACTAATCTATATCAATGCCCTTGCTGCTATGTCTTCTACCATACCATACTAATCTATATCAATGACCTTGCTAATGTCTTCTACAATACCATACTAATCTATATCAATGACCTTGCTGCTATGTCCTCTACCATACTAATCTATATCAAGGACCTTGCTGCTGTGTCTTCTACCAAACCATACTAATCTATATCAATGACGTTGCTGATATGTCTTCTACAATACCATACTAATCTATATCAAGGACCTTGCTGCTGTGTCTTCTACCATACCATACTAATCTATATCAATGACCCTGCTGCTGTTTCTTCTACCATTCCATACTAGTCTATATCAATGACCTTGCTGATATACTAATCTATATCAATGACCTTGCTGCTATGTCTTCTACCATACCATACTAATCTATATCAATGACCTTGCTGCTGTGTCCTCTATATCAATGACCTTGCTGATATGTCTTCTACCATACCATACTAATCTATATCAATGACCTTGCTGCTGTGTCTTCTACCATACCATACTAATTTATATAAATTACCCTGCTGCTGTTTCTTCTACCATACCATACTAATCTATATCAATGACCTTGCTGCTGTGTCTTCTACTATACTAATCTATATCAATGACCTTGCTGCTATGTCCTCTAACCTACTAATCTATATAAATTACCCTGCTGCTGTTTCTTCTACCATACCATACTAATCTATATCAATGACCTTGCTGCTGTGTCTTCTACTATACTAATCTATATCAATGACCTTGCTGCTATGTCCTCTACCATACTAATCTATATCAATGACCATACTGCTGTGTCTTCTATATCAATGACCTTGCTGCTGTGTCTTCTACCATACCATACTAATTTATATAAATTACCCTGCTGCTGTTTCTTCTACCATACTAATCTATATCAATGACCTTGCTGCTGTGTCTTCTACTATACTAATCTATATCAATGACCTTGCTGCTATGTCCTCTACCATACTAATCTATATCAAGGACCTTGCTGCTGTGTCTTCTACTATACTAATCTATATCAATGACCTTGCTGCTATGTCCTCTACCATACTAATCTATATCAAGGACCTTGCTGCTGTGTCTTCTACCATACTAATCTATATCAATGACCTTGCTGCGGTGTCTTCTACCATACCATACTAATCTATATCAAGGACCTTGCTGCTGTGTCTTCTACCATACTAATCTATATCAATGACCTTGCTGCTGTGTCTTCTACCATACCATACTAATCTATATCAAGGACCTTGCTGCTGTGTCTTCTACCATACCATACTAATCTATATCAATGACCTTGCTGCTGTGTCTTCTACAATACCATACTAATCTATATCAATGACGTTGCTGATACACTAATCTATATCAATGACCTTGCTGCTATGTCTTCTACCATACCATACTAATCTATATCAATGACGTTGCTGACATACTAATCTATATCAATGACCTTGCTGCTATGTCTTCTAACATACAATACTAACCTATATCAATGAATTTGCTGCTGTGTCTTCTACCATACCATACCAATCTCTATCAATGACCGTGCTGCTGTGTCTTCTATATCAATGACCTTGCTGCTGTCTTCTACAATACCATACTAATCTATATCAATGACCTTGCTGCTGTGTCTTCTACCATACCATAATAATCTATATCAATGACGTTGCTGATGTACTAATCTATATCAATGCCCTTGCTGCTATGTCTTCTACCATACCATACTAATCTATATCAATGACCTTGCTAATGTCTTCTACAATACCATACTAATCTATATCAATGACCTTGCTGCTATGTCCTCTACCATACTAATCTATATCAAGGACCTTGCTGCTGTGTCTTCTACCAAACCATACTAATCTATATCAATGACGTTGCTGATATGTCTTCTACAATACCATACTAATCTATATCAAGGACCTTGCTGCTGTGTCTTCTACCATACCATACTAATCTATATCAATGACCCTGCTGCTGTTTCTTCTACCATTCCATACTAGTCTATATCAATGACCTTGCTGATATACTAATCTATATCAATGACCTTGCTGCTATGTCTTCTACCATACCATACTAATCTATATCAATGACCTTGCTGCTGTGTCCTCTATATCAATGACCTTGCTGATATGTCTTCTACCATACCATACTAATCTATATCAATGACCTTGCTGCTGTGTCTTCTACCATACCATACTAATTTATATAAATTACCCTGCTGCTGTTTCTTCTACCATACCATACTAATCTATATCAATGACCTTGCTGCTGTGTCTTCTACTATACTAATCTATATCAATGACCTTGCTGCTATGTCCTCTAACCTACTAATCTATATAAATTACCCTGCTGCTGTTTCTTCTACCATACCATACTAATCTATATCAATGACCTTGCTGCTGTGTCTTCTACTATACTAATCTATATCAATGACCTTGCTGCTATGTCCTCTACCATACTAATCTATATCAATGACCATACTGCTGTGTCTTCTATATCAATGACCTTGCTGCTGTGTCTTCTACCATACCATACTAATTTATATAAATTACCCTGCTGCTGTTTCTTCTACCATACTAATCTATATCAATGACCTTGCTGCTGTGTCTTCTACTATACTAATCTATATCAATGACCTTGCTGCTATGTCCTCTACCATACTAATCTATATCAAGGACCTTGCTGCTGTGTCTTCTACCATACTAATCTATATCAATGACCTTGCTGCTGTGTCTTCTACCATACCATACTAATCTATATCAAGGACCTTGCTGCTGTGTCTTCTACCATACTAAACTATATCAATGACCTTGCTGCTGTGTCTTCTACCATACCATACTAATCTATATCAATGACCTTGCTGCTGTGTCTTCTACCATACTAATCTATATCAATGACCTTGCTGCTGTGTCTTCTACCATACCATACTAATCTATATCAAGGACCTTGCTGCTGTGTCTTCTACCATACCATACTAATCTATATCAATGACCTTGCTGCTGTGTCTTCTACCATACTAATCTAAATCTATGACATTGATGCTGTGTCAACCACCATACCATACTAATCTATATCAATGACCTTGCTGCTGTGTCTTCTACCATACCATACTAATCTATATCAAGGACCTTGCTGCTGTGTCTTCTACCATACCATACTAATCTATATCAATGACCTTGCTGCTGTGTCTTCTACCATACTAATCTAAATCTATGACATTGATGCTGTGTCAACCACCATACCATACTAATCTATATCAATGACCTTGCTAATGTCTTCTACAATACCATACTAATCTATATCAATGACCTTGCTGCTATGTCCTCTACCATACTAATCTATATCAAGGACCTTGCTGCTGTGTCTTCTACCAAACCATACTAATCTATATCAATGACGTTGCTGATATGTCTTCTACAATACCATACTAATCTATATCAAGGACCTTGCTGCTGTGTCTTCTACCATACCATACTAATCTATATCAATGACCCTGCTGCTGTTTCTTCTACCATTCCATACTAGTCTATATCAATGACCTTGCTGATATACTAATCTATATCAATGACCTTGCTGCTATGTCTTCTACCATACCATACTAATCTATATCAATGACCTTGCTGCTGTGTCCTCTATATCAATGACCTTGCTGATATGTCTTCTACCATACCATACTAATCTATATCAATGACCTTGCTGCTGTGTCTTCTACCATACCATACTAATTTATATAAATTACCCTGCTGCTGTTTCTTCTACCATACCATACTAATCTATATCAATGACCTTGCTGCTGTGTCTTCTACTATACTAATCTATATCAATGACCTTGCTGCTATGTCCTCTAACCTACTAATCTATATAAATTACCCTGCTGCTGTTTCTTCTACCATACCATACTAATCTATATCAATGACCTTGCTGCTGTGTCTTCTACTATACTAATCTATATCAATGACCTTGCTGCTATGTCCTCTACCATACTAATCTATATCAATGACCATACTGCTGTGTCTTCTATATCAATGACCTTGCTGCTGTGTCTTCTACCATACCATACTAATTTATATAAATTACCCTGCTGCTGTTTCTTCTACCATACTAATCTATATCAATGACCTTGCTGCTGTGTCTTCTACTATACTAATCTATATCAATGACCTTGCTGCTATGTCCTCTACCATACTAATCTATATCAAGGACCTTGCTGCTGTGTCTTCTACCATACTAATCTATATCAATGACCTTGCTGCGGTGTCTTCTACCATACCATACTAATCTATATCAAGGACCTTGCTGCTGTGTCTTCTACCATACTAATCTATATCAATGACCTTGCTGCTGTGTCTTCTACCATACCATACTAATCTATATCAAGGACCTTGCTGCTGTGTCTTCTACCATACTAAACTATATCAATGACCTTGCTGCTGTGTCTTCTACCATACCATACTAATCTATATCAATGACCTTGCTGCTGTGTCTTCTACCATACTAATCTATATCAATGACCTTGCTGCTGTGTCTTCTACCATACCATACTAATCTATATCAAGGACCTTGCTGCTGTGTCTTCTACCATACCATACTAATCTATATCAATGACCTTGCTGCTGTGTCTTCTACAATACCATACTAATCTATATCAATGACGTTGCTGATATACTAATCTATATCAATGACCTTGCTGCTATGTCTTCTACCATACCATACTAATCTATATCAATGACGTTGCTGACATACTAATCTATATCAATGACCTTGCTGCTATGTCTTCTAACATACAATACTAACCTATATCAATGAATTTGCTGCTGTGTCTTCTACCATACCATACCAATCTCTATCAATGACCGTGCTGCTGTGTCTTCTATATCAATGACCTTGCTGCTGTCTTCTACAATACCATACTAATCTATATCAATGACCTTGCTGCTGTGTCTTCTACCATACCATAATAATCTATATCAATGATGTTGCTGATGTACTAATCTATATCAATGCCCTTGCTGCTATGTCTTCTACCATACCATACTAATCTATATCAATGACCTTGCTAATGTCTTCTACAATACCATACTAATCTATATCAATGACCTTGCTGCTATGTCCTCTACCATACTAATCTATATCAAGGACCTTGCTGCTGTGTCTTCTACCAAACCATACTAATCTATATCAATGACGTTGCTGACATACTAATCTATATCAATGACCTTGCTGCTATGTCTTCTAACATACAATACTAACCTATATCAATGAATTTGCTGCTGTGTCTTCTACCATACCATACCAATCTCTATCAATGACCGTGCTGCTGTGTCTTCTATATCAATGACCTTGCTGCTGTCTTCTACAATACCATACTAATCTATATCAATGACCTTGCTGCTGTGTCTTCTACCATACCATAATAATCTATATCAATGATGTTGCTGATGTACTAATCTATATCAATGCCCTTGCTGCTATGTCTTCTACCATACCATACTAATCTATATCAATGACCTTGCTAATGTCTTCTACAATACCATACTAATCTATATCAATGACCTTGCTGCTATGTCCTCTACCATACTAATCTATATCAAGGACCTTGCTGCTGTGTCTTCTACCAAACCATACTAATCTATATCAATGACGTTGCTGATATGTCTTCTACAATACCATACTAATCTATATCAAGGACCTTGCTGCTGTGTCTTCTACCATACCATACTAATCTATATCAATGACCCTGCTGCTGTTTCTTCTACCATTCCATACTAGTCTATATCAATGACCTTGCTGATATACTAATCTATATCAATGACCTTGCTGCTATGTCTTCTACCATACCATACTAATCTATATCAATGACCTTGCTGCTGTGTCCTCTATATCAATGACCTTGCTGATATGTCTTCTACCATACCATACTAATCTATATCAATGACCTTGCTGCTGTGTCTTCTACCATACCATACTAATTTATATAAATTACCCTGCTGCTGTTTCTTCTACCATACCATACTAATCTATATCAATGACCTTGCTGCTGTGTCTTCTACTATACTAATCTATATCAATGACCTTGCTGCTATGTCCTCTAACCTACTAATCTATATAAATTACCCTGCTGCTGTTTCTTCTACCATACCATACTAATCTATATCAATGACCTTGCTGCTGTGTCTTCTACTATACTAATCTATATCAATGACCTTGCTGCTATGTCCTCTACCATACTAATCTATATCAATGACCATACTGCTGTGTCTTCTATATCAATGACCTTGCTGCTGTGTCTTCTACCATACCATACTAATTTATATAAATTACCCTGCTGCTGTTTCTTCTACCATACTAATCTATATCAATGACCTTGCTGCTGTGTCTTCTACTATACTAATCTATATCAATGACCTTGCTGCTATGTCCTCTACCATACTAATCTATATCAAGGACCTTGCTGCTGTGTCTTCTACCATACTAATCTATATCAATGACCTTGCTGCTGTGTCTTCTACCATACCATAATAATCTATATCAATGATGTTGCTGATGTACTAATCTATATCAATGCCCTTGCTGCTATGTCTTCTACCATACCATACTAATCTATATCAATGACCTTGCTAATGTCTTCTACAATACCATACTAATCTATATCAATGACCTTGCTGCTATGTCCTCTACCATACTAATCTATATCAAGGACCTTGCTGCTGTGTCTTCTACCAAACCATACTAATCTATATCAATGACGTTGCTGATATGTCTTCTACAATACCATACTAATCTATATCAAGGACCTTGCTGCTGTGTCTTCTACCATACCATACTAATCTATATCAATGACCCTGCTGCTGTTTCTTCTACCATTCCATACTAGTCTATATCAATGACCTTGCTGATATACTAATCTATATCAATGACCTTGCTGCTATGTCTTCTACCATACCATACTAATCTATATCAATGACCTTGCTGCTGTGTCCTCTATATCAATGACCTTGCTGATATGTCTTCTACCATACCATACTAATCTATATCAATGACCTTGCTGCTGTGTCTTCTACCATACCATACTAATTTATATAAATTACCCTGCTGCTGTTTCTTCTACCATACCATACTAATCTATATCAATGACCTTGCTGCTGTGTCTTCTACTATACTAATCTATATCAATGACCTTGCTGCTATGTCCTCTAACCTACTAATCTATATAAATTACCCTGCTGCTGTTTCTTCTATCATACCATACTAATCTATATCAATGACCTTGCTGCTGTGTCTTCTACTATACTAATCTATATCAATGACCTTGCTGCTATGTCCTCTACCATACTAATCTATATCAATGACCATACTGCTGTGTCTTCTATATCAATGACCTTGCTGCTGTGTCTTCTACCATACCATACTAATTTATATAAATTACCCTGCTGCTGTTTCTTCTACCATACTAATCTATATCAATGACCTTGCTGCTGTGTCTTCTACTATACTAATCTATATCAATGACCTTGCTGCTATGTCCTCTACCATACTAATCTATATCAAGGACCTTGCTGCTGTGTCTTCTACCATACTAATCTATATCAATGACCTTGCTGCTGTGTCTTCTACCATACCATACTAATCTATATCAAGGACCTTGCTGCTGTGTCTTCTACCATACTAAACTATATCAATGACCTTGCTGCTGTGTCTTCTACCATACCATACTAATCTATATCAATGACCTTGCTGCTGTGTCTTCTACCATACTAATCTATATCAATGACCTTGCTGCTGTGTCTTCTACCATACCATACTAATCTATATCAAGGACCTTGCTGCTGTGTCTTCTACCATACCATACTAATCTATATCAATGACCTTGCTGCTGTGTCTTCTACCATACTAATCTAAATCTATGACATTGATGCTGTGTCAACCACCATACCATACTAATCTATATCAATGACCTTGCTGCTGTGTCTTCTACAATACCATACTAATCTATATCAATGACGTTGCTGATATACTAATCTATATCAATGACCTTGCTGCTATGTCTTCTACCATACCATACTAATCTATATCAATGACGTTGCTGACATACTAATCTATATCAATGACCTTGCTGCTATGTCTTCTAACATACAATACTAACCTATATCAATGAATTTGCTGCTGTGTCTTCTACCATACCATACCAATCTCTATCAATGACCGTGCTGCTGTGTCTTCTATATCAATGACCTTGCTGCTGTCTTCTACAATACCATACTAATCTATATCAATGACCTTGCTGCTGTGTCTTCTACCATACCATACTAATCTATATCAATGACCCTGCTGCTGTTTCTTCTACAATACCATACTAATCTATATCAATGACCATATTGCTGTTTCTTCTACCATACCATACTAATCTATATCAATGACCTTTCTGCTGTCTTCTACAATACCATACTAATCTATATCAATGACCATATTGCTGTGTCTTCTACCACACCATACTAATCTATATCAATGACCTTGCTGCTGTCTTCTACCATACCATACGAATCTATATCAATGACCATACTGCTGTGTCTTCTACCATGCCATACAGCAGCAAGGTCATTGATATAGTTTAGTGTCTTCTACCATACCATACTATCTATATCAATGACCTTGCTGCTATGTCTTCTACCATACCATACTAATCTAAATCTATGACATTGATGCTGTGTCAACCACCATACCATGCCAATCTATATCAATGACCTTGCTGCTGTGTCTTCTACAATACCTTACTAATCTATATCAATGACGTTGCTGATATACTAATCTATATCAATGACCTTGCTGCTGTGTCTTCTACCATACCATACTAATCTATATCAATGACCTTGTATCTGTGTCTTCTATATCAATGAACTTGCTGTGTTGTCTACCATACTAATCTATATCAATGACTTTGCTGCTTTGTCTTCTACCATACTAATCTATATCAATGACCTTGCTGATATACTAATCTATATCAATGACCTTGCTGCTATGTCTTCTACCATACCATACTAATCTATATCAATGACCTTGTATCTGTGTCTTCTATATCAATGAACTTGCTGTTTTTTCAACCATACTAATCTATATCAATGACTTTGCTGCTTTGTCTTCTACCATACTAATCTATATCAATGACCTTGCTGCATTGTCTTCTACCATACTAATCTATATCAATGACCTTGCTGCTTTGTCTTCTACCATACTAATCTATATCATGACCTTGCTGCTGTGTTTTCTACCATACTAATCTATATCAATGACCTTGCTACTGTGTCTTCTACCATACCATACTAATCTATATCAATGACCTTGCTGCTGTGTCTTCTACCATACCATACTAATCTATATCAATGACCATACTGCTGTGTCTTCTACCATACCATACTAAACTATATCAATGACCTTGCTTCTATGTCTTCTACCATACCATACGAATCTATATCAATGACCATACTGCTGTGTCTTCTACCATACCATACTAATCTATATCAATGACCTTGCTGCTGTGTCTTCTACCCTACTAATCTATAACAATGCCCTTGCTGCTGTGTCTTCTACCATACCATACAGCAGCAAGGTCATTGATATAGTTTAGTGTCTTCTACCATACCATACCATACTATCTATATCAATGACCTTGCTGCTATGTCTTCTACCATACCATACTAATCTATATCAATGACCCTGCTGCTGTTTCTTCTACAATACCATACTAATCTATATCAATGACCATATTGCTGTGTCTTCTACCATACCATACTAATCTATATCAATGACCTTGCTGCTGTCTTCTACAATACCATACTAATCTATATCAATGACCATATTGCTGTGTCTTCTACCATACCATACTAATCTATATCAATGACCTTGCTGCTATGTCTTCTACCATACCATACGAATCTATATCAATGACCATACTGCTGTGTCTTCTACCATGCCATACAGCAGCAAGGTCATTGATATAGTTTAGTGTCTTCTACCATACCATACTATCTATATCAATGACCTTGCTGCTATGTCTTCTACCATACCATACTAATCTAAATCTATGACATTGATGCTGTGTCAACCACCATACCATGCCAATCTATATCAATGACCTTGCTGCTGTGTCTTCTACAATACCTTACTAATCTATATCAATGACGTTGCTGATATACTAATCTATATCAATGACCTTGCTGCTATGTCTTCTACCATACCATACTAATCTATATCAATGACCTTGTATCTGTGTCTTCTATATCAATGAACTTGCTGTGTTTTCTACCATACTAATCTATATCAATGACCTTGCTACTGTGTCTTCTACAATACCATACTAATCTATTTCAATGACCTTGCTGCTGTGTCTTCTACCATACCATACTAATCTATATCAATGACCATACTGCTGTGTCTTCTACCATACCATACTAATCTATATCAATGACCTTGCTTCTATGTCTTCTACCATACGAATCTATATCAATGACCATACTGCTGTGTCTTCTACCATACCATACTAATCTATATCAATGACCTTGCTGCTGTGTCTTCTACCCTACTAATCTATAACAATGCCCTTGCTGCTGTGTCTTCTACCATACCATACAGCAGCAAGGTCATTGATATAGTTTAGTGTCTTCTACCATACCATACTATCTATATCAATGACCTTGCTGCTATGTCTTCTACCATACCATACTAATCTAAATCAATGGCATTGATGCTGTGTCAACCACCATACCATGCCAATCTATATCAATGACCTTGCTGCTGTGTCTTCTACAATACCTTACTAATCTATATCAATGACGTTGCTGATATACTAATCTATATCAATGACCTTGCTGCTATGTCTTCTACCATACCATACTAATCTATATCAATGACCTTGTATCTGTGTCTTCTATATCAATGAACTTGCTGTGTTTTCTACCATACTAATCTATATCAATGACTTTGCTGCTTTGTCTTCTACCATACTAATCTATATCAATGACCTTGCTGCTTTGTCTTCTACCATACTAATCTATATCAATGACCTTGCTGCTTTGTCTTCTACCATACCATACTAATCTATATCAATGACCTTGCTGCTTTGTCTTCTACCATACCATACTAATCTATATCAATGACTTTGCTGCTGTGTTTTCTATCATACTAATCTATATCATGACCTTGCTGCTGTGTTTTCTACCATACTAATCTATATCAATGACCTTGCTACTGTGTCTTCTACCATACCATACTAATCTATATCAATGACCTTGCTGCTGTGTCTTCTACCATACCATACTAATCTATATCAATGACCATACTGCTGTGTCTTCTACCATACCATACTAATCTATATCAATGACCTTGCTTCTATGTCTTCTACCATACCATACTAATCTATATCACTGACTTTGCTGCTGTGTCTTCTACCATACCATAATAATCTATATCAATGACCTTGCTGCTGTGTCTTCTACCATACCATACTAATCTATATCAATGACCTTGCTGCTGTGTCTTCTACCATACTAATCTATATCAATGACCTTGCTGCTGTGTCTTCTACCATACTAATCTATATCAATGACCTTGCTGCTGTGTCTTCTACCATACCATACTAATCTATATCAATGACCTTGCTGCTGTGTCTTCTACTATATCATCTTAACGTATATCAATGACCTTGCTGCTGTGTCTTCTACCATACCATACTAATCTAAATCTATGACATTGATGCTGTGTCAACCACCATACCATGCCAATCTATATCATTGACCTTGCTGCTGTGTCTTCTACCATACCATACTAATCTATATCAATGACCTTGCTGCTATGTCTTCTACCATACCATACTAATCTATATCAATGACCTTGTATCTGTGTCTTCTATATCAATGAACTTGCTGTGTTTTCTACCATACTAATCTATATCAATGACTTTGCTGCTTTGTCTTCTACCATACTAATCTATATCAATGACCTTGCTGCTTTGTCTTCTACCATACTAATCTATATCAATGACCTTGCTGCTTTGTCTTCTACCATACTAATCTATATAAATGACTTTGCTGCTGTGTTTTCTATCATACTAATCTATATCATGACCTTGCTGCTGTGTTTTCTACCATACTAATCTATATCAATGACCTTGCTACTGTGTCTTCTACCATACCATACTAATCTATATCAATGACCTTGCTGCTGTGTCTTCTACCAAACCATACTAATCTATATCAATGACCATACTGCTGTGTCTTCTACCATACCATACTAATCTATATCAATGACCTTGATTCTATGTCTTCTACCATACCATACGAATCTATATCAATGACCATACTGCTGTGTCTTCTACCATACCATACTAATCTATATCAATGACCTTGCTGCTGTGTCTTCTACCCTACTAATCTATAACAATGCCCTTGCTGCTGTGTCTTCTACCATACCATACAGCAGCAAGGTCATTGATATAGTTTAGTGTCTTCTACCATACCATACTATCTATATCAATGACCTTGCTGCTATGTCTTCTACCATACCATACTAATCTAAATCAATGGCATTGATGCTGTGTCAACAACCATACCATGCCAATCTATATCAATGACCTTGCTGCTGTGTCTTCTACAATACCTTACTAATCTATATCAATGACGTTGCTGATATACTAATCTATATCAATGACCTTGCTGCTATGTCTTCTACCATACCATACTAATCTATATCAAATACCTTGTATCTGTGTCTTCTATATCAATGAACTTGCTGTGTTTTCTACCATACTAATCTATATCAATGACTTTGCTGCTTTGTCTTCTACCATACTAATCTATATCAATGACCTTGCTGCTTTGTCTTCTACCATACTAATCTATATCAATGACCTTGCTGCTTTGTCTTCTACCATACCATACTAATCTATATCAATGACTTTGCTGCTGTGTTTTCTATCATACTAATCTATATCATGACCTTGCTGCTGTGTTTTCTACCATACTAATCTATATCAATGACCTTGCTACTGTGTCTTCTAACATACCATACTAATCTATATCAATGACCTTGCTTCTATGTCTTCTACCATACCATACTAATCTATATCACTGACTTTGCTGCTGTGTTTTCTACCATACCATACTAATCTATATCAATGACCATACTGCTGTGTCTTCTACCATACCATACTAATCTATATCAATGACCTTGCTTCTATGTCTTCTACCATACCATACTAATCTATATCACTGACTTTGCTGCTGTGTTTTCTACCATACCATAATAATCTATATCAATGACCTTGCTGCGTCTTCTACCATACCATGCTAATCTATATCAATGACCTTGCTGCTGTGTCTTCTACCATACTAATCTATATCAATGACCTTGCTGCTGTGTCTTCTACCATACCATACTAATCTATATCAATGAACTTGCTGCTGTGTCTTCTACTATATAATCTTAACGTATATCAATGACCTTGCTGCTGTGTCTTCTACCATACCATACTAATCTATATCAATGACCTTGCTGCTGTGTCTTCTACCATACTAATCTATATCAATGACCTTGCTGCTGTGTCTTTTACAATACCGTACTTATCTATATCAATGACCTTGCTGCTGTGTCTTCTACCATACCATACTAATCTATATCAATGAACTTGTTGCTGTGTCTTCTACTATATCATCTTAAGGTATATCAATGACCTTGCTGCTGTGTCTTCTACCATACTAATCTATATCATTGACCTTGCTGCTGCGTCTTCTACCATACCATTCTAATCTATATCAATGACCTTGCTGCTATGTCTTCTACCGTACCATACTAACCTATATCAATGACCTTGCTGCTGTGTCTTTTACAATACCGTACTAATCTATATCAATGACCTTGCTGCTGTGTCTTCTACCATACCATACTAATCTATATCAATGACGTTGCTAATATACTAATCTATCTCAATGCCTTTGCTGCTGTGTCTTCTACCATACCATATTAATCTATATCAATGACCTTGCTGCTGTGTCTTCTACCATACCATACTAATCTATATCAATGACCATACTGCTGTGTCTTCTACCATACCATACTAATCTATATCAATGACCATACTGCTGTGTCTTCTACTATATCATCTTAAGGTATATCAATGACCTTGCTGCTGTGTCTTCTACCATACTAATCTATATCATTGACCTTGCTGCTGCGTCTTCTACCATACCATTCTAATCTATATCAATGACCTTGCTGCTATGTCTTCTACCGTACCATACTAATCTATATCAATGACCTTGCTGCTGTGTCTTTTACAATACCGTACTAATCTATATCAATGACCTTGCTGCTGTGTCTTCTACCATACCATACTAATCTATATCAATGACGTTGCTGATATACTAATCTATCTCAATGCCTTTGCTGCTGTGTCTTCTACCATACTAATCTATATCAATGAACTTGCTGCTGTGTCTTCTACCATACTAATCTATATCAATGACCTTGCTGCTGTGTCTTCTACCATACCATACTAATCTATATCAATGACCTTGCTGCTGTGTCTTCTACCATACTAATCTATATCAATGACCTTGCTGCTGTGTCTTTTACAATACCGTACTTATCTATATCAATGACCTTGCTGCTGTGTCTTCTACCATACCATACTAATCTATATCAATAAACTTGTTGCTGTGTCTTCTACTATATCATCTTAAGGTATATCAATGACCTTGCTGCTGTGTCTTCTACCATACTAATCTATATCATTGACCTTGCTGCTGCGTCTTCTACCATACCATACTAATCTATATCAATGACCTTGCTGCTATGTCTTCTACCGTACCATACTAATCTATATCAATGACCTTGCTGCTGTGTCTTTTACAATACCGTACTAATCTATATCAATGACCTTGCTGCTGTGTCTTCTACCATACCATACTAATCTATATCAATGACCTTGCTGCTGTGTCTTCTACCATACTAATCTATATCAATGACCTTGCTGCTGTGTCTTTTACAATACCGTACTTATCTATATCAATGACCTTGCTGCTGTGTCTTCTACCATACCATACTAATCTATATCAATGAACTTGTTGCTGTGTCTTCTACTATATCATCTTAAGGTATATCAATGACCTTGCTGCTGTGTCTTCTACCATACTAATCTATATCATTGACCTTGCTGCTGCGTCTTCTACCATACCATACTAATCTATATCAATGACCTTGCTGCTATGTCTTCTACCGTACCATACTAATCTATATCAATGACCTTGCTGCTGTGTCTTTTACAATACCGTACTAATCTATATCAATGACCTTGCTGCTGTGTCTTCTACCATACCATACTAATCTATATCAATGACGTTGCTAATATACTAATCTATCTCAATGCCTTTGCTGCTGTGTCTTCTACCATACCATATTAATCTATATCAATGACCTTGCTGCTGTGTCTTCTACCATACCATACTAATCTATATCAATGACCATACTGCTGTGTCTTCTACCATACCATACTAATCTATATCAATGACCATACTGCTGTGTCTTCTACTATACCATCTTAAGGTATATCAATGACCTTGCTGCTGTGTCTCCTACCATACCATACTAATCTATATCAATGACCTTGCTACTGTGTCTTCTACCATACCATACTAATCTATATGAATGACCTTGCTGCTGTGTCTTCTACCATACCATACTAATCTATATCAATGACCTTGCTGCTGCGTCTTCTACCATACCATACTAATCTATATCAATGACGTTGCTGATATACTAATCTATATCAATGACCTTGCTGCTATGTCTTCTACCATACCATACTAATCTATATCAATGACCCTGCTGCTGTTTCTTCTACCATACCATACTACTCTAAATCAATGACCTTGCTGCTGTGTCTTCTTCCATACCATACTAATCTATATCAATGACCCTGCTGCTGTTTCTTCTACCATACCATACTAGTCTATATCAATGACGTTGCTGATATACTAATCTATATCAATGACCTTGCTGCTATGTCTTCTACCATACCATACTAATCTATTTCAATGACCTTGCTGCTGTGTCTTCTATATCAATGACCTTGCTGATATGTCTTCTACCATACCATACTAATCTATATCAATGACCTTGCTGATATGTCTTCTACCATACCATACTAATCTATATCAATGACCTTGCTGCTGTGTCTTCTACCATACTAATCTATATCAATGACCTTGCTGCTATGTCCTCTACCATACTAATCTATATCAAGGACCTTGCTGCGGTGTCTTCTACCATACCATACTAATCTATATCAATGACCCTGCTGCTGTTTCTTCTACCATACTAATCTATATCAATGACCTTGCTGCGGTGTCTTCTACCATACCATACTAATCTATATCAATGACCATACTGCTGTTTCTTCTACCATGCCAAACTAATCTATATGAATGACGTTGCTGATATACTAATCTATATCAATGACCATACTGCTGTGTCTTCTACCATACCATACCAATCTATATCAATGACCATACTGCTGTGTCTTCTACTATACCATCTTAAGGTATATCAATGACATTGCTGCTGTGTCTTCTACCATACCATACTAATCTATATCAATGACCTTGCTGCTGTGTCTTCTACCATACTAATCTATATCAATGACCTTGCTGCTGTGTCTTCTACCATACCATACTAATCTATATCAATGACCTTGCTGCTGTGTCTTCTACCATACCATACTAATCTATATCAATGACCTTGCTGCTGTGTCTTCTATATCAATGAACTTGCTGCTCTGTCTTCTACCATACTAATCTATATCAATGACCTTGCTGATATGTCTTCTAACATACCATACTAATCTATATCAATGACCTTGCTGCTATGTCTTCTACCATACTAATCTATATCAATGACCTTGCTGCTGTGTCTTCTACCATACTAATCTATATCAATGACCTTGCTGATATGTCTTCTACCATACTAATCTATATCAAGGACCTTGCTGCTGTGTCTTCTACAATACCATACTAATCTATATCAATGACCCTGCTGCTGTGTCTTCAACCATACCATACTAATCTATATCAATGACCATACTGCTGTGTCTTCTACCATACCATACTAATCTATATCAATGACCTTGCTGCTGTGTCTTCTACCATACCATACTAATCTATATCAATGACCTTGCTGCTGTGTCTTCTACCGGACTTCCCATTCTCTTTGCTGATGATACCAATTTGATTTTATCACACAAGAATGTAGATTCTCTAATTATTGAAGCCAACTCGGGTATTGTCACATTTTATGAATGGTTCCAGATAAACAAATGTTATAAAATCCAACTTTATTGTGTTCACTAGTAATCATAAGAAATATTGTCCTTTTTTGTGCCAGAATCTCAATTGGTGGAAATTAAATGTTACAAGTCATATCACTTGATTCCTAGGAGTTGGAGTTGCTGAAAAGTTGTCCTGGAAATATCATATTACATTTGTCTGCAGAAAAGTGATGAAATATTTCGGCATCATCAGAAAGATCAGTGGTTTGGTTCATCAGGCTTGCTTCCTAACTCTATACTATAGCTTAATTTATATATATTATCTCATTTACTGTAATATTGTCTGGGCCAGTACATATGCCTCCTACCTACACAAATTACTCATCATACAAAATAAACGTGTCTAGCCAGCTCCTCTAATTACCTATCTCCATCTGCACCTTTGCGTAAGAAACTCAATATCTTGTCTATTTAGAACATTAATGCACTTTCTTCTACAAATATTCACCTCCCAGACAGTTTATCTAAACACTTCAATGGATTCTTCCAGGTTAATTCTGAAATCCTTCTATATAACACAAGACACTGTGAAAACCTTCACCCTCCCCACTGCCAGACCTCACATAGTCAATTCTCTATCAGATATAGAAGTACCATACTCTGGAATTCTTATCATCACATTGCCAAAACATCATCATACCTCAATAACTTCAGTCTAAAACATCAAGCGAAAATCTGGGGGTCAGCCTGATGAACCTAACTACCCAATAATCCCCTCCATGTTGCCTAACTCTCTCTCTCACACTCACACACACACACACACACACACACACGTTTTTTCTTGCATACTGAGTAAATCATGTGCAATTAGAATGAATATGCTTTGTTTAACTGATTGAACAAACATGTATTTTTTGTACTCCTATTTGTGGTGTGGTTTTCATATAAACCCTTTTAGGCTTCCAACCTTACCTACACATCATTTTTACCTGTTTTTTTTCATCTTTACTGTTTTGTCTTTCACCTCTTTCCTCTGGTGTGAATAAATAAAACCTAAAACTAAAATGTCCATGTGACATTGTTCCATACAAAGATAGCAAGGATTTCAAATGATAAATGTAATAAAACCAAAAATGTCTATGTAGTTGTGTCCATAAAATGCGCCCCAGAAAAAAAGAGTGTTAGCCTTCACGTGTGTAGCTTGTTATTTATTTTGGCCAATCAAAGCTGCAAAGAAGCTCAATAGTGTAGTGAGAGGAATTAAAAGTTAGCAAAATGAGAAGGAGTAGGCCATAACGAGCAACTGACAGGCAGGCTGTTGTTTTATCTGAATTGGGTTGGGGAGAAAGCGTAAAATGTGGTCTTAATTAGCCTAGCTAGCTATAGCTGGCTAGCTAGTTTCTTTAGGCTACCCCAGTCAAGGCAGGAACTGTTATATGGGATGATAAATAACATTGTGGCTGCTGCTTGGAAGTTAGCTAGTCTTGGCTATAGCCAAGTAGCATCTCGCTCTCTGCCTCCCATCTGCTTGCACCAATCTCACTGGCACCTCCACAATTGCAACAATAGAGTGCCAGCCTCTCCCTCGCACAGAAATGTGCACAGGTGGAAAAAACGTGTTTCAACAACATGCGTTTAGAATATCTGGACGTCAGACTAAAATGAATGATACTAATGTGTATAGTGAAATGACTTCAAACCCCCATCTCTACAGTCCACCCATTATACCATCATTGACTTGAATGGGGACGCCTGTTCTATTCATTCTATGTCAATTCCAGCCCATGCAGTAAGGAGATATTCCAACGGTTATTACGGTGATCGTGGTCATTTAGCTGGCCAATTACCATCCTTGAAAGATCCATAACAGTCACAGCCCTAAGTCCATCTACTGTACATTTTAGATCCTGGAATAACCAATGCTTGAAACAACAACAACATCATAGTAAAAGTGTATGAGTCAGAGGCTGATGCTCTCATTACCTCTATCTTGCCCCATATGTCTGGGTGGTTGTCGTGGTGCTGGATGTCATCCAGTAGCTGTTGGATGAAAGGTTTACACTGTGTCTCTATGTGGGGGGCCATGGTAGTGGTGGTGGTGGGATGCAGGGCTAGAGACCTGTTGGTGTCTCTCACTCTGGTCTCCCCGGAGCTCCAGCCCCTGTTGTTGTCTCTCTTCCTACTCTCCCTGGAGCTCCAGGCCTCGTCCTCAGACAGCAGGTCACTGAGGGGGGCCGACTCGATGCTCTCATCCAGGGATGGAGTCATGTCGCTGGACAAGGTGGGCGAGAAGTGCCCCATCCCCACGTGGAAAGGCCTCTTGTAGGGGGGTTGGAGGGGGTCGAAGCCCAAAGGGGGTTGGGGGCTGCCCAGGCCCTCGCTTTCCCAGTCTGAATTGACCTCGGTTAGCTCCCAGTCGTCTACATCCTGAATCGACTCATGGTGTCCCTGGTGGCCAGGTCTCTGGGCCAGGGTCTCCAGCTTCATAGCCAGCATCTCTGTCTTCTTTAGCTTGGCGGGCAGAGCCAGGAACTCATCTGACCTGAACCAGTGCTCCTTGCAGGGGTTAGGGCTGGTCCCCACTGGGGCTGGGTGGTGGAGGTGGGGGCACTGGGGCTGGATGATCCAGACGGCTTCCTTGGTGGGAGGGCGGAAGTCCTTGCTTGTGGCCTCATCGTGGGACTCGTGGTCTGAGGGCTCTCTCATAGGAGAGGGTAGGGATCTGTCTGTGTCTCTGCCTGTCTGTGGATCCTTCAGGTCCCTGCTGCATCCATTGTTGCCTGAGAAGAGGGTGGGGATGGAGGAGAGGTCATGGGGGAAGTGGCCTCCCTGTTCTACCTCTGAGGAGCTCCTCTGTAGGGGGATGTGAGCGCCAACAGGGCTTCCTTGTCTCTGGTAACCTCCAGCCTCTCTTTGTCTGCTGGCCTGCAGGTTCATGCTGTTCATGAACTGCAGGCTGTCAAAGGACTGGGAGGCGTTGCTGGGGCACACAGCATTCAGCTCCAGCCAGAACTTGGAGCGGTCGGGAAGGTCCAGGAGAGAGGGAGTGCTCTGGCTCAGGTCTGCCTGGAATTGAAGAGAGGGAGGCAGGGTGGATCTCCGTGGGCTGAGGCTGGACTCAGCCTCTCCCTCCAGATAAATGGGCTTCTTAGGCAGGACAGGCTGAGTGGGGGACACCTCGTTACTCACGCTGCCCTGAAAGGGCTGCTTGGAGAGTGGAGTGCTCTCGCTCTGGGGCGTGTCGCAGTGCATTTTGGCTCTAGGTGCAGGGTTGTTCTCCTCCCCTGCGCTGGAGGGCTTGTCTCTGTGTTTCTCTATAGGGGTACCTGGCTCATCCTCTTCCTGCTCTGAGATGGCCCCCTGGTTCTGGCTCTGCTTGGCTGTGATGGTCAGCAGGTCCACACTCTGGATGAGCTCTGGTAAGTCGCTCTTTAGACTGGTGTATCTACAGCAGGGCTCCTGCCCCTGGCCCAATCCGCTGGTACCCTCCTGGTCCTCACTGGGGCTATAGTCGCTGAGCTCATAGGCTGTGATGCCACAGTCCAAGGAGAAGTAGTCCTGACTGCACTTAATGGTCACCTGGCCGCAGTCGTCCACCTCAGTCAGAGCATCCAGGCGAGCCTGGGGGAGATACAGGGGGAGGGGGGGACACTTGATTAACACACCATTTAAGTTTATGAAAAATATAAGTTAAACTGCTTTAAAAGGGAAATCTGCAGCTCAAAAAACAACAAAGCAGTCAACATGCCACTGTTTCGGGAAACAGCTGAGGGATGAGGCTGGAGAAATGTAAACACTTTCAAATTCAGTAAACACTCTCCAACACAGCTATAGATACATGACTGACCATCCATGAGATACAAATTATAGTTTTAACCATGTTTTTAGTATGTACAGTGTTTGTTTACAAATGCATTATTTATAAACAATGGCGTAAAACAAGCTTATATTTTGGGTTCTGATGGGGTACAACTATTGAACTAAGCTCATGAGAGATTTAGAAGTTATATTCTTCAAGACTCAAAAGGCTGTATGTCATTAATTTAAAGGTAAAAAATGGATGTATCAATCACAGATCGCGCCTTAAGTAAACCAAATAGGAGTTGTGTTTTCCGACATAAAAGAAAAGCGACTCCTAACATGCTGACCACACCGCTCGCGTGCGTGCGTCCAATTAATCCACAGATGAAATGGTAAAACGAGTTCATTTCTAGTAATCTCTCCTCCTTCAGCCTTCTTCTTCTTCTTTGATTGTTATATGGCGGCTGGCAACCAACTTTAAGGTGCATTACCACCACCAATTGGACTGGAGTGTGGACCTCAATTCATCTTTCAATCACCCACGTGGGCATATGCTCCTAAAGACCAATGAGGAGATGGGAGAGACGGGACTTGCAGCGCATCAAGCGTCACAAATAGAACCAAGTTTTATTTTAGGGCCTGGCTACGCAGATGCTCTTTGACGCATGCGAGCAGTGTGGGTGCAATGATTGAATAACATGTATGTGTACATTTATTTTGCAACGCACATGACGCGAGCGGTGTGGTAAGCATGTAACATTGCACATCAATCATTGCACCCACACGGCTCGAACGCGTCAACGAGCGTCTGCGTAGCCAGGCGCTGAAATAGAACTTGGTTCTATTTGTGACGCTTGACACGCTGAAAGACCCGCCTCTCCTCATTGGTTTTTAGGAGCATATACCCACTGGGTGATTGAAAGATTCACTTTTTTATTTTAATTTGATTTCACCTTTATTTAACCAGGTAGGCTAGTTGAGAACAAGCTCTCATTTGAGACTGCTACCTGGCCAAGATAAAGCATAGCAATTCGACACATACAACAACACAGAGTTACTCATAGAATTAACAAACATACAGTCAATAATACAGTATAAAAGGTTTATATATAGCATGTGCAAATGAGGTAGGATAAGGGAGGTAAGGCAATAAATAGGCCATGGTGGCAAAGTAATTACAATATAGCAATTAAACACTGGAATGGTAGATGTGCAGAAGATGAATGTTCAAGTAGGGATACTGGGGTGCAAAGGAGCAAGATAAATAAATAAATACAGTATGGGGATGAGGTAATTGGATGGGCTATTTACAGATGGGCTATGCACAGGTGCAGTGATCTGTGAGCTGCTCTGATAGCTGGTGCTTAAAGCTAGTGAGGGAGATATGAGTCCCCAGCTTCAGTGATTTTTGCAGTTCGTTCCAGTAATTGGCAGCAGAGAACTGGAAAGAAAGGCGGCCAAAGGAAGAATTGGCTTTGGGGGTGACCAGTAAGATCAAATCAAATGTATTTGTCACATACACATGGTTAAGAGATCTTGATGCGAGTGTAGCGAAATGCTTGTGCTTCTAGTTCCGACCATGCAGTAATATCCAACGAGTAATCTAACCTAACAATTCCAAAACTACTACTTTATACACACAAGTGTAAAGGGATAAAGAATATGTACATAAAGATATATGAATGAGTGATGGTACAGAACGGCATAGGCAAGATGCAGTAGATGGTATCGAGTACAGTATATACATATGAGATGAGTAATGTAGGGTATGTAAACATTATATTAAGTAGCATTGTTTAAAGTGGCTAGTGATATATTTTACATCAATTTCCATCAATTCCCATTATTAAAGTGGCTTGAGTTGAGTCAGTGTGTTGGCAGCAGCCACTCAATATTAGTGATGGCTGTTTAACAGTCTGATGGCCTTGAGATAGAAGCTGTTTTTCGGTCCCTGCTTTGATACACCTGTACTGGGTGGTTGTTGTCCTTGATGATCTTTATGGCCTTCCTGTGACATCGGGTGGTGTAGGTGTCCTGGAGGGCAGGTAGTTTGCCCCCAGTGATGCGTTGTGCAGACCTCACTACCCTCTGGAGAGCCTTACAGTTGTGGGTGGAGCAGTTGCCGTACCAGGCAGTGATACAGCCCGACAGGATGCTCTCGATTGTGCATCTGTAGAAGTTTGTGAGTTCTTTTGGTGACTTTCCTGACACCACACTCCGAGGGCCCTCACCTCCTCCCTGTTGGTAATCAAGCCTACCACTGTAGTGTCGTCCGCAAACGTGATGATTTAGTTGGAGGCGTGCATGGCCACGCAGTCATGGGTGAACAGGGAGTACAGGAGAGGGCTCAGAACGCACCCCCGTGGGGTCCCAGTGTTGAGGTTCAGTGGTCTGGAGATGTTTACCTACCCTCACCACCTGGGGGCGGCCTGTCAGGAAGTCCAGTACCCAGTTGCACAGGGCGGGGTCGAGACCTCAAGCTTGATGACTAGTTTGGATGGTACTACGGTGTCAAATGCTAAACAGCATTCTCACATAGGTATTCCTCTTGTCCAGATGGGTTAGGGCAGTGTGCAGTGTGGTTGAGATTGCATCGTCTGTGGACCTATTTGGGTGGTAAGCAAATTGGAGTGGGTCTAGGGTGTCAGGCAGGGTGGAGGTGATATGGTCCTTGACTAGTCTCTCAAAGCACTTCATGATGACGGAATTGAGTGCTACGACGGTAGTCGTTTAGCTCAGTTACCTTAGCTTTCTTGGGAACAGGGACAATGGTGGCCCTCTTGAAGCATGTGGGAACAGCAGACTGGGATAAGGATTGATTGAATATGTCCGTAAAAACGCCAGCCAGCTGGTCTGCGCATGCTCTGAGGACGCGGCTGGGGATGCCGTCTGGGCCTGCAGCCTTGCGAGGGTTAATACGTTTAAATGTTTTCCTCACTTCGGCTGCAGTGAGGGAGAGTCCACAGGTTATGGTAGCGGGCCATAACTGTTAACACAGTGTCCAAAGAAGGGCCAGAAGTATACAGAATGGTGTCGTCTGCGTAGAGGTGGATCAGAGACTCACCAGCAGCAAGAGCGACCTCATTGATGTATACAGAGAAGAGAGTCGGTCCAAGAATTGAACCCTGTGGCACCCCCATAGAGACTGCCAGAGGTCCGGACAGCAGACCCTCCGATTTGACACACTGAACTCTATCAGAGAAGTAGTTGGTGAACCAGGCGAGGCAATCATTTGAGAAACCAAGGCTGTCGAGTCTGCCGATGAGGATGTGGTGATTGACAGAGTCGAAAGCCTTGGCCAGATCAATGAATACGGCTGCACAGTAATGTTTCTTATCGATGGCGGTTAAGATATCATTTAGGACCTTGAGCGTGGCTGAGGTGCACCCATGACCAGCTCTGAAACCAGATTGCATAGCAGAGAAGGTATGGTGAGATTCGAAATGGTCGGTAATCTGTTTGTTGACTTGGCTTTCGAAGACCTTAGAAAGGCATGGTAGGATAGATATAGGTCTGTAGCAGTTTGGGTCAAGAGTGTCACCCCCTTTGAAGAGGGGGATGACCGCAGCTGCTTTCCAATCTTTGGGAATCTCAGACGACACGAAAGAGAGGTTGAACAGGCTAGTAATAGGGGTGGCAACAATTTAGGCAGATCATTTTAGAAAGAAAGGGTCCAGATTGTCTAGCCCGGCTGATTTGTAGGGGTCCAGATTTTGCAGCTCTTTCAGAACATCAGCTATCTGGATTTGGGTGAAGGAGAAATGGGGAGGCTTGGGCGAGTTGCTGTTGGGGTTGGAGGGCTGTTGATCGAGGTAGGGGTAGCCAGGTGGAAAGCATAGCCAGCCGTAGAAAAATGCTTATTGAAAATCTCAATTATAGTGGATTTATCGGTGGTGACAGTGTTTCCTAGCCTCAATGCAGTGGGCAGCTGCGAGGAGGTGCTCTTATTCTCCATGGACTTTACAGTGTCCCAGAACTTTTTTGAATGTGTGATACACAATGCAAATTTCTACTTGAAAAAGCTAGCCTTAGCTTCCCTAACTGCCTGTGTATATTTGTTCCTAACTTCCCTGAAAAGCTGTATACCGACCGGCTATTCAATGCTAATGCAGAACGCCACAGGATGTTTTTGTGCTGGTCAAGGGCAGTCAGGTCTGGAGAGCACCAAGGGCTATATCTGTTCCTGGTTCTATATTTTTTGAATGGGGCATGCTTATTGAAGATGGTGAGGAAGGCACTTTTAAAGATTAACCAGGAATCCTCTACTGACAGGATGAGGTCAATATCCTTCCATGATACCTGGGCCAGGTTGAATAGAAAGGCCTGCTCGCTGAAATGTATTAGGGAGCATTTGACAGTGATGAGGGGTGGTCGTTTGACCGCTGACCCATTACGGATGCAGGCAATGAGGCAGTGATTACTGATTTCTTGGTTGAAAACAGCAGAGGTGTATTTGGAGGGCAAGTTGTTAGGATGATATCTATGAGTGTGCCCGTGTTTACGGATTTGGGGTTGTAGCTGGCGAGTTCATTGATCATTTGTGTGAGATTGAGGGCATCAAGCTTAGATTTTAGGATGGCCGGGGTATTGAGCATGTCCCAGTTTAGGTCACCTAGCAGCACAAGCTCTGAAGATAGATGGGGGGCAATCAATTCACATATGGTGTCCAGGGCACAGCTGGGGGCAAAGGGTGGTCTATAGCAAGCGCCAATGATGAGAGACTTGTTTCTGGAAAGGTGAATTTTTAAAAGTAGATGCTCGAATTGTTAGGGCACAGACCTGGATAGTAAAGACAGAACTCTGCAGGCTATCTCTGCAGTAGATTGCAACACCGCCCCCTTTGGCAGTTCTATCTTGTCGGAAAATGTTATAGATAGGGATGGAAATTTCAGAGTTTTTGGTGGTCTTCCTAAGCTAGGATTCAGACACGGCTAGGACATCCGGTTTGGCAGAGTGTGCTAAAGCAGTGTATAAAACAAACATTCATGCATGTTAACATGCATGAAACCAAGGCTTTTACGGTTACAGAAGTCAACAAATGAGAGCACCTGGGGAGTAGAAGTGGAGCTAGGCACTGCAGGGCCTGGATTAACCTCTACATCACCAGAGGAACAGAGGAGGAGTAGGATAAGGGTACGGCTAAAGGCTATCAGAACTGGTTGCCTAGTGCGTTTGGAACAGAGAGTAAAAGGAGCATGTTTCTGGGTGCGATAAAATAGATTCAAGGCATACAGACAAAGGTATGGTAGATGTGAGTACATTGGAGATTAACCTAGGCATTGAGTAATGATGGGAGAGATATTGTCTCTAGAGACGTTCAAACCAGGTGATGTCACAGCATACGTGGTGAGGTGGAACTAAATAGTTGGTTAAGGCATATTGAGCAGGGCTACAGGCTCTACAGTGAAATAACACAATATTCACTAACCTGGACAGTAATGGACAAGGCATATTGATATTAGGGAGAGGCTTGCGTAGCGATCATAGGGGTCCAGTGAGTGGGTGGGCTGGCTGGAGATACTGCGATTCAGACAGCTAGAAGGCCGGGGATAGCAAGCTTGCAGAAAGGTCTTAGAGGGACGTCTCGACAGAGGAAAGTCTGTTTTAGCCTCTGAGGTCCACACTGAGGTCTACATTGATGGTGGTAATACACCTTAAAGTTGGTTGCCAACCACCATATAAAATCCAAAGAAGAAGAAGAAGCCTGAAGGAGGAGAGATTACTAGAAATTAACTTGGTTTACCCTTATATCTGTGGATTCATTGTCATAGTCGAGGACCTTGTGCATTTCAGGTAAAATAACAACCCAATGTTCATATCCCAGGACAAATGAGCTAACAACAGTAAGCTAGCCAGCTAAATTGCCATAAATGTTTGCTTTTCGACCGGTCCCCAAATTAATATAGTTGGTTCAGTGTTTGTTTTGATATTTCAACCTGCGCGTCCTGATCGCGTCTGGTGTGGGTGGTGTGGGTGGAAATCAAAATGCACGCGATGGAGGACGCACACGCGCGAGCGGTCTGGTCAGCGTTTAAGAGTCTGCTATGCTACAGTAAATAATATTCCATACCCATGGATTCCTCATCTGTAGCAATTCCTGCATGTGCCACAATGTGGTGTGCATAATTTATGTAACAGACAGTAGAGAAGCTGTAATGTGTCAATATTTTTCTCTCTCAAAATGTAACTCTTTTTCCCTGGTGTTTTATGCACTGTGTGTGGGGGGGTAGTCTCCTAAACTGAAATTGACCAAAATATTATCCTATTGTAGAGGCCAGGATGTCCAGTGGACAACTGAAGAGACCAGCATGAACAATTGACAGGACATCCAGTGAACACACACAGACACACACATCCTTTTGTTCTTTGTAATAATATCATTGAATAAGGCCTGCTGAGATGGTCAACCTTAGCTAAACGTGTTTTAAATGCTCACACTTTGTTTCCCTTCAGTTGAATTTCTCTACAGTTTGATACCCATAAAAAAAGACTTCAGTTCACTATAAAATACAATAATACTTGCTATAGAATTCTATAGTAAACTGTAGGATACTGTAGAATCCTATACTCCACACTGTAGTATTCCTCAATCGTATGTTGGTATTCATTAGGCAGCTGCCTAGGCAGCAGCTACTCTTCCTGGGGTCCAGCAAAATTAAAGCAGTTATACAATTTTAAAAACATTACAATACATTCACAACAGATTTCCCAACACATTAAGTGTGTGCCCTCAGGCCCCTACTACACCACCACATGTCTATAACGTGTGTGTTACAGTGCCTTGCAAAAGTATTCATCCCCTTGGTGTTTTTCTTATTTTGTTGCATTACAACCTCTAATTAAAACATATTTTTATTTGGATTTCATGTAATGGACATACATAAAATAGTCCAAATTGTTGAAGTGAAATTAAAAAAATAACTTGTTAAATAATTAGTTAAACAAGTCCACCTGTGTGCAATCTAAGTGTCACATGATCTGTCACATGATCTCAGTATATATACACCTGTTCTGAAAGGCCCCAGAGTCTGTAACACCACCAAGCAAGTGGCACCATGAAGACCAAGGAGCTCTCCAAACAGGTCAGGGACAAAGTTGTGGAGAAGTACAGATCATGGTTGGGTTATAAAAAAATATCCGTAACTTTGAACATTCCACAGAGCACCATTAAATCCGTTATTAAAAAATTGAAAGAATATGGCACGACAACAAACCTTCCAAGAGAGGGCCGCCCACCAAACTCACGGACCAGGCAAGGAGGGCATTAATCAGAGAGGAAACAAAGAGACCAAAGATAACCCTGAAAGAGCTGCAAAGCTCCACAGCGGAGATTGGAGTATCCGTCCATAGGACCACTTTAGGCCGTACACTCTACAGAGCTGGGCTTTACCGAAGTGTGGCCAGAAAAAAAGCCATCGCTTAAAGAAAAAAATAAGCAAACACGTTTGGTGTTTGCCAAAAGGCGTGTGGGAGACTCCCCAAACATATGGAAGAAGGTACTCTGGTCAATTGAGCTTTTTGGCCATCAACTACAATGCTATGTCTGGTGTAAACCCAACACCTCATCACTCCGAGAACTCCATTGAACATGTTGTTGGCAGCATCATGCTGTGGGGATGTTTTTCATCTGCAAAGACTGGGAAACTGGTCAGAATTGAACGAATGATGGATGGCGCTAAATACAGGGAAATTCTTGAGGGAAACCCGTTCAGTCTTCCAGAGATTTGAGACTGGGGTCGGAGGTTCACCTTCCAGCAGGACAATGACCCAAAGCATGCTGCTAAAGCAACACTCGAGTGGTTTAAGGGAAAACATGTAAATGTCTTGGAATGGCCTAGTCAAAGCCCAGACCTCAATCCAAATGAGAATCTGTGGTATGACTTAAAGATTGCTGTACACCAGCGGAACCGATCCTAGTTGAAGGAGCTGGAGCAGTTTTGCCTTGAAGAATGGGCAAAAATCCCAGTGGCTAGATGTGCCAATCTTATAGAGACGTACCTCAAGAGATTTGCAGCTGTAATTACTGCAAAAGGTGGCTCTACAAAGTATTGAATAGTTATGCACACTCAAGTTTTCTGTTGTTTTTGTCTTATTTCTTGTTTGTTTCACAATAAAACATATTTTGCAGCTTCGGCGTGTTGTTGTGTATGTTGTTGTGTAAATCAAATGATACAAACCCCCAAAAAGGGGGAGGGATGAATACTTTCGCAAGGCACTGTATAGTGCGTGTGTTATCGTGTGTGTGTATGCACGTGTTTGGGCCTATGTTTTACTGTTTGAATTAGTTACTTGATGTGGAATATAGTTCCACGTATTTTAATTTTATTTATTTAACTAGGCAAGTCAGTTAAGAACAAATTCTTATTTACAATGACGGCCTACCCCAGCCAAACCCTAACCCAGACAACGCTGGGCCAATTATGCACCGCCCTATGGGACTCCCAATCATGGCTGGTTGTGATACAGCCTGGAAACGAACCAGTGACACGTCTACCACTGAAATGCAGTGCCTTAGAATAGACCGCTGCGCCAATCGGGAATCATGGCTGTATGTAGTACTGTGTGCCTCCCATAGTCTGTTATGGATGTCTCGTGGGGTATGCATGGGTGTCTGAGCTGTGTGCCGGTAGTTCAAACAGGCAGCTTGTTGCATTCAACATGTACAAGTAGTGATGAAGTCAAACTCTCTTCCACTTTGAGCCACGAGAGATTGACATGCATATTATTAATGTTACCTCTAGGAGTACATCCAAGGGCATATCCCAGGGCACATCCAATTGGGTACTTGTGTAATGGTCTGTACTGTACATCTAATTCTATAGTGCTTACTCTAGAATTTTGTAGTATACTATAGACATGGCCTTTACACAAGTACCATATTTGAAGCTGCAAATCTCGAGAAGCTAACCACAAACCTCCTGAAATTGTACTTAAAACATTTACCATACTAGGCATCAAAACCAATTCTGTGATTAAAGTTCACCCCTTTGGCAAGAAACTAATGTTTATGACAGAAATAATTTACATAATTGTGACAGTAAAGCAATGAATGTATACTTAATTAAATAAATGTATAAAATCTCTAGACCAAGGAAGTTTCACTTTGTACTAGTCTATGCATCTGGGTGTGACTGCTTGTACCCCGAGCACTCTGTATTGAAGCTATTACCTCTGACTTCAGTCTCCTTTATCTTTACAAAGTGAACTTGTATCTAAATATTTAAGTCTCGACACCGTGATGTGTAATGGGGCAATATTTTTCTGGGCGTTTACCTGGTGTGTTGTGTACACAGTGTGTGGGAGTTAGTCAAATTCTAAACAAGACTGTTGCTCTCTTAGGAGCTTATTATGAGTTCAAAAACATCAAACCCATCTCTGCTGTAAAGAGAAGTTATCACACGAATGGTCCACAACACTTAAAATAGGAACTTGAACAGAGAGAAAAAAAAGGTGTGAAGAGCTGGACTTCCCACTTGAAAAGAAAAAGACCAAAGTACTTTTATTTATAGATATACCAATATTACATTTACATGTCATATTTTGGTCATTTACAGTGCCTTGCGAAAGTATTCGGCCCCCTTGAACTTTGCGACCTTTTGCCATATTTCAGGCTTCAAACATAAAGATATAAAACTGTATTTTTTGTGAAGAATCAACAACAAGTGGGACACAATCATGAAGTGGAACGACATTTATTGGATATTTCAAACTTTTTTAACAAATCAAAAACTGAAAAGTTGGGCGTGCAAAATTATTCAGCCCATTTACTTTCAGTGCAGCAAACTCTCTCCAGAAGTTCAGTGAGGATCTCTGAATGATCCAATGTTGACCTAAATGACTAATGATGATAAATACAATCCACCTGTGTGTAATCAAGTCTCCGTATAAATGCACCTGCACTGTGATAGTCTCAGAGGTCCGTTAAAAGCGCAGAGAGCATCATGAAGAACAAGGAACACACCAGGCAGGTCCGAGATACTGTTGTGAAGAAGTTTAAAGCCGGATTTGGATACAAAAAGATTTCCCAAGCTTTAAACATCCCAAGGAGCACTGTGCAAGCGATAATATTGAAATGGAAGGAGTATCAGACCACTGCAAATCTACCAAGACCTGGCCGTCCCTCTAAACTTTCAGCTCATACAAGGAGAAGACTGATCAGAGATGCAGCCAAGAGGCCCATGATCACTCTGGATGAACTGCAGAGATCTACAGCTGAGGTGGGAGACTCTGTCCATAGAACAACAATCAGTTGTATATTGCACAAATCTGGCCTTTATGGAAGAGTGGCAAGAAGAAAGCCATTTCTTAAAGATATCCATAAAAAGTGTTGTTTAAAGTTTGCCACAAGCCACCTGGGAGACACACCAAACATGTGGAAGAAGGTGCTCTGGTCAGATGAAACCAAAATTGAACTTTTTGGCAACAATGCAAAACGTTATGTTTGGCGTAAAAGCAACACAGCTCATCACCCTGAACACACCATACCCACTGTCAAACATGGTGGTGGCAGCATCATGGTTTGGGCCTGCTTTTCTTCAGCAGGGACAGGGAAGATGGTTAAAATTGATGGGAAGATGGATGGAGCCAAATACAGGACCATTCTGGAAGAAAACCTGATGGAGTCTGCAAAAGACCTGAGACTGGGACGGAGATTTGTCTTCCAACAAGACAATGATCCAAAACATAAAGCAAAATCTACAATGGAATGGTTCAAAAATAAACATATCCAGGTGTTAGAATGGCCAAGTCAAAGTCCAGACCTGAATCCAATCGAGAATCTGTGGAAAGAACTGAAAACTGCTGTTCACAAATGCTCTCCATCCAACCTCACTGAGCTCGAGCTGTTTTGCAAGGAGGAATGGGAAAAAAATTCAGTCTCTCGATGTGCAAAACTGATAGAGACATACCCCAAGTGACTTACAGCTGTAATCGCAGCAAAAGGTGGCGCTACAAAGTATTAACTTAAGGGGGCTGAATAATTTTGCACGCCCAATTTTTCAGTTTTTGATTTGTTAGAAAAGTTTGAAATATCCAATAAATGTCGTTCCACTTCATGATTGTGTCCCACTTGTTGTTGATTCTTCACAAAAAATACAGTTTTATATCTTTATGTTTGAAGCCTGAAATATGGCAAAAGGTCGCAAAGTTCAAGGGGGCCGAATACTTTCGCAAGGCACTGTAGCAGATGGCCAGACGCTAATGATATCTATTTCACAAGACGCAGTGTATAAGTACTGCTCTGATCACCATACAGAGGACAGAAACAGATACCCCCAGACAAAGACAAAACGCCTACACTCATACAGAGTATTTGATCTCAAAAGAAGGAGATGTCTGACGATGTGTTCGCCAGCCCTGACACTACGAGAAGCCGTCGGGTGAATTATCCTCAGTCGGAGGAGACGTGCAATGATTTATACGCTTGTTCAGACTACAGACCTGGGGTCACCAGACAGTGGGTCAGAGAATCGGGGTTCAACTCAATCTGAATCTGGAGGAGTAATGCGAGGTGCGAGGCGAGCGGAGGCGCTGCACCCTGGCTGTGGTGGAACAGGGTCTACTGAGTGGCCTCCTACTGACAACTCTCATCAGACTACGCTCCTACAACTACTACAAGGACATCAGCCAGAGAGAAAACCAGATGTTACAGTCTGTGTCTCTCCTTAAGACCAACTACACTGATCAGAGACCAGTTACAGAGAGAGAAATACTAGTTACAGAGAGAGAGACCAGTTACAGAGAGAGAAAGACTAGTTACAGAGAGAGAGAGACCAGTTACAGAGAGAGAGAAAGACCAGTTACAGAGAATGAGAGACCAGTTACAGAGAGAGTGAGACCAGTTACAGAGAGAGAGAGACCAGTTACAGAGAGAAAAAGACCAGTTACAGAGAGAGAAAGACCAGTTACAGAGAGAGAAAGACCCGTTACAGAGAGAGAAAGACCAGTTGCAGAGAGAGAAACACCAGTTACAGAGAGAGAAAGACCAGTTACAGAGAGAGAAAGACCAGTTACAGAGAGAGAAAGACCAGTTACAGAGAGAGAAAGACCAGTTACAGAGAGAAAGACCAGTTACAGAGAGAGAGAGACCAGTTACAGAGAGAGAAAGACTAGTTACAGAGAGAAAGACTAGTTACAGAGAGAAAGACTAGTTACAGAGAGAGAAAGACCAGTTACAGAGAGAGAAAGACCAGTTACAGAGAGAGAAAGACCAGTTACAGAGAGAGAAAGACCAGTTACAGAGAGAGAAAGACCAGTTACAGAAAGAGAAAGACCAGTTACAGAGAGAGAAAGACCAGTTAAAGAGAGAGGAAGACTAGTTACAGAGAGAGGAAGACTAGTTACAGAGAGAAAGACCAGTTACAGAGAATGAGAGACCAGTTACAGAGAGAGTGAGACCAGTTACAGAGAGAGAGAGACCAGTTACAGAGAGAAAAAGACCAGTTACAGAGAGAGAAAGACCAGTTACAGAGAGAGAAAGACCCGTTACAGAGAGAGAAAGACCAGTTGCAGAGAGAGAAACACCAGTTACAGAGAGAGAAAGACCAGTTACAGAGAGAGAAAGACCAGTTACAGAGAGAGAAAGACCAGTTACAGAGAGAGAAAGACCAGTTACAGAGAGAGAAAGACCAGTTACAGAGAGAAAGACCAGTTACAGAGAGAGAGAGACCAGTTACAGAGAGAGAAAGACTAGTTACAGAGAGAAAGACTAGTTACAGAGAGAAAGACTAGTTACAGAGAGAGAAAGACCAGTTACAGAGAGAGAAAGACCAGTTACAGAGAGAGAAAGACCAGTTACAGAGAGAGAAAGACCAGTTACAGAAAGAGAAAGACCAGTTACAGAGAGAGAAAGACCAGTTAAAGAGAGAGGAAGACTAGTTACAGAGAGAGGAAGACTAGTTACAGAGAGAAAGACCAGTTACAGAGAGAGAAAGACCAGTTACAGAGAGAGATAGAACGATTGGATATGATTATTAGAGGATCCTATCCACAAGGATGGAGAATCTTTAACACTAGTTGTTATTGTGTCTCTTCTGAGAGTAAATTCTGGGCTGAGAGCAGACAGGACTGCAGAGAGAGAGGAGCAGACCTGGTGATCGTTAATAATGAAGAGGATTAGAGATTTATCAACGGAATTAATGCAGGAGTATTTGTCTGGATTGGTCTGTCTGATTTAGAGACTGAGGGGGGAATTCAATAGCCACCGATCAACCCCACTATCGGTATGGAATGACAAGGTATGTTCCATTCCACAGCATTGGACCTGTGAGAAATAAGATTCCCACACTGTATACTGTCTCTGTTTAAGTTGTGTTATAACAGTCTGATGTTATTTGGTAGAGTAATATTGTTGGTGTCAAGCCACTCAGAACTACATTTGGTAGAGTGGGTCACAGCGTCAAGTGTAAAATTGCATAATACAGTATGTACTCTTATTTCCCTAAATAAAGTGAATATCATACTGTACAAATGCATCTTTCAATCAATTGTTTAATATGCTACTGTCATGTTGTTTTTTGTGCTTATGCCTATTCAATAAATCATTGAAACCTGAAAAGTTTTCATGTTCATTGTAGGATAGCGAGAGTTGTGTAAAGCACATGCCATGTTAGGGATGCTGTTAATTATTAACCTGGTGGTGGTCCTGGGAGAAGGCTTGCAGGATATCTGTCTGTCGGGTGTAGTTTCCGTTGGAGTCCTGGAGGCCCTGCAGTAGCCTCTCCTTCAGTACCAGGACAGAGACACGGAGCTGGTGCCACAGGAGCTGCACACTGCGGATATCCACAATGATGTTCACAGAGTAGGACAGCAGCTTCAAGGAGAACTCTGTCTCCAGCAACGCATGGATCTGCTCCACATGGTCCGAGATGTCCTCACAAATGTCCTACACACACACACACACACACACACACACACACACACACACACACACACACGGGAGAGATGGGACAGATGATAACACTTACTCAAGCCTGGCATTGAAGAGATAATTGTTGTATTTGTATATGCTTAACTACTCTGAAATAAACATACACGTTATCTTGACGCTCTACAGACATGAGAGCAGACAGACATGATTGTGAGTCTCACTTAGGGCTGTAGCGGTCACCGTTTTACCGGCGGTCACGAGTCATGAAGGCAGTCAAATTCCACATGACGGTTTAGTCACGGTAAATAGGCTTCTCCAAGCTTGAATGTTGCTGATGGTCATTAGTAGCCTTCCAAACTTGCTAATTGTCCGTTACTCAGCACTCTAGTGTCTCTCTAATCACTCTGACATCAATGCAAATGTATTTGAAAATCTAATCAAACACTTCATGAGAGCTCATGAGCTCATGTTGTGCAACATTTCAATAGGCTCTACACATTTGCACAAGAAAACAGAGTGATGGCCTCTACTAAAAAGAGGAGGATCAGCTTTCTATAGGCTAGGCCCACTATATTTATTTCTCAACTTTCCTAATATTAAGCACATTGCTTATATTTACAACAGGAGTATAGTCTATCTGGCTGGCATGAAAATAAACCACAGGAAAAGCTCCTCCATTTGCTACTTAAGTGCATAGATAACATGTATTTTTTTCCCACTGCCCCTGTTTCGATACAAGTGCATGATAATGGTCAATTCTAAATCAAAACAAATTTCACACATATATTATTTAGTATATGTAAAGACAAGATTAAATCAAGAATAGTCTGATGGGTGACAATTTTAGCCTATCCCTTGTGAATGATATATTAGCACTTGTGAGTGATGCCCAGCATAAGAAACAATTCCTTTTTTTTGCGACTTTTTCTAATCATAGTCGCACACCTCATGTAGCCTAGCCTATTTGTTTAATTAAGGTTTGTATCACAACTCAAGTGGCCAAATATAAAATTAAGCACATTAACCCTTCCGCGATGTGTCTGTCTTCACTTGTAGCCTGTGAGAAAGACCCAATCCAATCATGTGATGGGAGAAGTGCATAACTGCCACTGGCCACAAAAGGCCTGGACTTTTTAGGGTGCATTACGGCCACACAAAGGAGATGCCCGTCGTAAAATTCTAGACATGATCAAGTGCTTGTCAAATTGTGAATTTGTGACTGATGAAGTATTTACAGCCTGCACAAAAAAAACTAAGCAGAGCTCATGCCTTTCAAATGACTTTTTTCAAATCATTATTAGAGTCGCATCATGCATCCTTAGAATGTATTAAAAATCCAAACATATAGCGGAACGTTTGTAGAACAACTAAAGTCACTTTAATAACTCTAAATGAAGCATATAGGAATAACTATTTCTTTGTTAACCATTCAACACAGAATAGCCGCATGTGCGCACTCCCTCAAATTGTTTGGGAAAAACATCCTTTCTATTTTACTCAGCTTTTTTCAATTGTATTCTTCATACTATAAAATAATGCCATGGGGCGGCAGGGTAGCCTAGTGGTTAGAGCGTTGGACTGAAAGGTTGCAAGTTCAAATCCCCAAGCTGACAAGGTACAAATCTGTCATTCTGCCCCTGAACAGGCAGTTAACCCACTGTTCCTAGGCTGTCATTGAAAATAAGAATTTGTTCTTAATTAACTGACTTGCCTAGTTAAATAAAGGTTAAAAACTAAATGTTGAAAAAAATATTGTCTGCTAAATTAACTAGTGTAGCCCAAAGCCATTTGTCATAGCCAGATCAAGGCCTAACAAGGACAACTCTGGGTATGTTCTTCAGAAATTGACATTTTCTCCATATCATGCTTCTTTAGACATGTCTAAAATAAAGTATGGATTTATTGTGAAGTAGGCCATATTACATGGATTTATTAGACTTTTTAAAATGTAGATGTTCCAAAGGTCAGCATCAGTGGCTTGTAGGCTGTGTGTGGAAGCCAGGAGATGCTACATGTGTTTATGTTAATTAACGGTCAAATACAGTGAGAACGACGGTTATTTGCTTGACAATCACCGGCTGACAACATTTTGTGACCGCCACAGCCCTAGTCTCACTGCCAGTACGTTAAAATCAGAACCAAGTGGTGGCGATTAAGTCATAACTTCAATGTTAAAAATATGAGTCAGTTTCACATGGAGGCAGGGCCGGCCCGCAGATTGACAACGGAGGCATTTTCTGAGCTAAACTGACCAAGATGTACCTCCAACACATAAAACCTCACATAATTTCGCCCAAAAACAATGACAGCCCTGCAGGGTTGGGTAGGTTACTTTCAAAATATAATCCGTTACAGTTTTCTAGTTACAGTGCCTTGCGAAAGTATTCGGCCCCCTTGAACTTTGAGACCTTTTGCCACATTTCAGGCTTCAAACATAAAGATATAAAACTGTATTTTTTGTGAAGAATCAACAACAAGTGGGACACAATCATGAAGTGGAACGACATTTATTGGATATTTCAAACTTTTTTAACAAATCAAAAACTGAAAAATTGGGCGTGCAAAATTATTCAGCTCCCTTAAGTTAATACTTTGTAGCGCCACCTTTTGCTGCGATTACAGCTGTAAGTCGCTTGGGGTATGTCTCTATCAGTTTTGCACATCGAGAGACTGACATTTTTTTCCCATTCCTCCTTGCAAAACAGCTTGAGCTCAGTGAGGTTGGATGGAGAGCATTTGTGAACAGCAGTTTTCAGTTCTTTCCACAGATTCTCGATTGGATTCAGGTCTGGACTTTGACTTGGCCATTCTAACACCTGGATATGTTTATTTTTGAACCATTCCATTGTAGATTTTGCTTTATGTTTTGGATCATTGGCTTGCTGGAAGACAAATCTCCGTCCCAGTCTCAGGTCTTTTGCAGACTCCATCAGGTTTTCTTCCAGAATGGTCCTGTATTTGGCTCCATCCATCTTCCCATCAATTTTAACCATCTTCCCTGTCCCTGCTGAAGAAAAGCAGGCCCAAACCATGATGCTGCCACCACCATGTTTGACAGTGGGGATGGTGTGTTCAGGGTGATGAGCTGTGTTGCTTTTACGCCAAACATAACGTTTTGCATTGTTGCCAAAAAGTTCAATTTTGGTTTCATCTGACCAGAGCACCTTCTTACACATGTTTGGTGTGTCTCCTAGGTGGCTTGTGGCACACTTTAAACAACACTTTTTATGGATATCGTTCAGAAATGGCTTTCTTCTTGCCACTCTTCCATAAAGGCCAGATTTGTGCAATATACGACTGATTGTTGTCCTATGGACAGAGTCTCCCACCTCAGCTGTAGATCTCTGCTGTTCATCCAGAGTGATCATGGGCCTCTTGGCTGCATCTCTGATCAGTCTTCTCCTTGTATGAGCTGAAAGTTTAGAGGGACGGCCAGGTTTTGGTAGATTTGCAGTGGTCTGATACTCCTTCCATTTCAATATTATCGCTTGCACAGTGCTCCTTGGGATGTTTAAAGCTTGGGAAATCTTTTTGTATCCAAATCCGGCTTTAAACTTCTTCACAACAGTATCTCGGACCTGCCTGGTGTGTTCCTTGTTCTTCATGATGCTCTCTGCGCTTTTAACGGACCTCTGAGACTATCACAGTGCAGTTGCATTTATACGGAGACTTGATTACACACAGGTGGATTGTATTTATCATCATTAGTCATTTAGGTCAACATTGGATCTTTCAGAGATCCTCACTTAACTTCTGGAGAGAGTTTGCTGCACTGAAAGTAAAGGGGCTGAATAATTTTGCACGCCCAATTTTTCAGTTTTTGATTTGTTAAAAAAGTTTGAAATATCCAATAAATGTCGTTCCACTTCATGATTGTGTCCCACTTGTTGTTGATTCTTCACAAAAAATACAGTTTTATATCTTTATGTTTGAAGCCTGAAATGTGGCAAAAGGTCTCAAAGTTCAAGGGGGCCGAATACTTTCGCAAGGCACTGTACCTTTGTACCGGTTTCCTCCAGAATCTTCACAAGGTCCTTTGCTGTTGTTCTGGAATTGATTTGCACTTTTTGCACCAAAGTACGTTCATCTCTAGGCTACAGAACGCGCCTCCTACCTGAGCGGTGTGATGGCTGCGTGGTCCCACGGTCTTAATACTTGCGTACTTGTCACGTTCTGACCTTTTTTTCCTTTGTTTTGTATTTATTTAGTATGGTCAGGCCGTGAGTTGGGGTGGGCAGTCTATGTTTGTTTTTCAATGATTTGGGGATTTGTATGTTTCGGCCTAGTATGGTTCTCAATCAGAGGCATGTGTCATTAGTTGTCTCTGATTGAGAATCATACTTAGGTAGCCTGGGTTTCACTGTTTGTTTGTGGGTGATTGTCTATGTTAGTTGCTTGTGTCAGCACAGGTCTCATTTATAGCTTCACGGTCGTTATTTGTTTATTGTTTTTGTATAGTTTGTATTCAGTGTTCAGTGCTTTCTTTTATTAAATATTCATCATGAACACATACCACGCCGCATTTTGGTCCTCCGATCCTTCTCGCCTCTCCTCTTCAGATGAAGAGGAGGACGACCGTGACAGAATCACCCACCAACCAAGGACCAAGCGGCGTGGTAAAAGACAGCGACGACAGCAGCAGCAACAACAGCGGCCAGCATCACAGGACTCCTTGACATGGGAGGAGATATTGAACGGAGAGGGACCCTGGGCACAGGCTGGAGAATATCGCCGCCCCAAAGCAGAGCTGGAGGCAGCGAAAGCTGAGCGGCGGCGATATGAGGAGGCAGCCCGGCAGCGCGACAGGTACGAGAGGCAGCCCCAAAAACATTTTGGGGGAGGCACACGAGGTGTGGGGCTAAGCCAGGTAGCAGACCTGAGCTCACTCCTCGTGCTTATTATAAGCAGCGCGTTACTGGTCAGGCACCGTGTTATGCGGTTAAGCGCACGGTGTCGACAGTACGTGCCCATAGCCCGGTGCGCTATAGGGCAGCCCCCCGAAAGTGTCATGCGAGTGTGGGCATCGAGCCAGGGCGTATGGTGCCTGCTCAGCGTGTCTGGTCACCGGTACGCAGTTTTGGTCCAGGGTATCCTGCGCCGGCTCTGCGGGGCGCTGAGAGGGTGCAGTTTGTCCTATGCCTGCGCTCCGCTCATGCCAGGCAAATGTGGGAGTGGAGCCTAAGGGAGAGGTGCGCGTAGTAGGCACTAGATCTCCCGTGCTTACCCACAGCCCGGTTCAACCTGTGCCTGCACTCTGGAGGGTCCGGGGTAGAGTAGTCATCCAGCCTGGGGGAGTGGTGCCAAGGCTGCGCACCAGAGCTCCAGTGCTCCCCCACAGCCCGGTCCTTCAGGTGCCTCCTCCTAACACCAAGCCTCCTGGAGGTCTCCCCAGCCTGGTGGGTCCGGTGGCAGCCCCACGCACCAGGCTGTCTCTCTGTCTCCTCCCTACAGGTGTTCCCGCCTGTCCGGTGCTGCCAGAGCTTCCGCCCCTCAGTCCAGAGGCGCCAGAGCTCCTCCATCCAGCGCTGCCAGAGCTTTCCTCCTCTCCAGCGCTGCTGGAGTCTCCAGTCTGCCCAGCGCCGCCTGAGCTACCCGTCTGCCCAGCGCCATCAGAGCCGCCAGTGTGCAAGGAGCCGCCAGTGCCGCCAGTGTGCAAGGAGCCGCCAGTGCCGCCAGTGTGTAAGGAGCCGCCAGTGCCGCCAGTGTGCAAGGAGCCGCCAGTGCCGCCAGTCTGCAAGGAGCCGCCAGTGCCGCCAGTCTGCAAGGAGCCGCCAGTCAGCCAGGATCCGCCAGAGCCGCCAGTCAGCCAGGATCTGCCAGAGTCGTCAGCCAGTACAGGGCTGCCCCTCTGTCCCGAGCTGCCCCTCTGTCCCGAGCTGCCCATATGTCCCGAGCCGCCCCTCTGTCCCGAGCCGCCCCTCTGTCCCGAGCCGCCCTCTGTCCAGTGGGGTCATTTAGAAAGGTCGCCGTGGTTAGGAAGCCACGGAGGCGGACAAAGACTATGGTGAAGTGGGGTCCACGTCCCGCACCAGAGCCGCCACCGCGGAAAGACGCCCACCCAGACCCTCCCCTATAGGTTAAGGTTTTGCGGCCAGAGTCCGCACCTTTGGGGGGGGGGGGGGGGGGGGGGGGGGGGGGGTACTGTCACGTTCTGACCTTTTTTTCCTTTGTTTTGTATTTATTTAGTATGGTCAGGGCATGAGTTGGGGTGGGCAGTCTATGTTTGTTTTTCTATGATTTGGGGATTTGTATGTTTCGGCCTAGTATGGTTCTCAATCAGAGGCAGGTGTCATTAGTTGTCTCTGATTGAGAATCATACTTAGGTAGCCTGGGTTTCACTGTTTGTTTGTGGGTGATTGTCTATGTTAGTTGCTTGTGTCAGCACAGGTATCATTTATAGCTTCACGGTCGTTATTTGTTTATTGTTTTTGTATAGTTTGTATTCAGTGCTTTCTTTTATTAAATATTCATCATGAACACATACCTTCGCTGCATTTTGGTCCTCCTATCCTTCTTGCCTCTCCTCGACAGATGAAGAGGAGGACGACCGTGACAGTACTATTGTTGTACAGATGAACGTGGTACCTTCAGGCATTTGGAAATTGCTCCCAAGGATAAAAAGGACTTGTGGAGGTCTACAATTTTTGTGGAGGTCTTGGCTGATTTATTTAGATTTTCCCATGATGTCAAGCAAAGAGGCACTGAGAATGGTAGGCATCGAAATACATCCATAGGTACACCTCTAAATAACTCAAATTATGTAAATTAGCCTATCAGAAGCTTCTGAAGCCATGACATCATTTTCGGGAATGTTCCAAGCTGTTTAAAGGCACAGTCAACTTAGTGTATGTAAACTTCTGACCCACTGGAATTGTGATACAGTGAATTATAAATTAAATAATCTGTTTGTAAACAATTGTTTGAAAAATTACTTGTCATTCACAAAGTAGATGTCCTAATCAACTTGCCAAAACTATAGTTTGTTAACAAGAAATGTGTGTAGTGGTTTAAAAACTAGTTTTAATGACTCTAACCTAAGTGTATGTAAACTTCCGACTTCAACTGTAGACTAATAAGTGACGTCCGTAACGCCGTAGACTACAGTACACCACTGCTGTCGTCCTTACCGTTTATTCAAGTTGATTAATCTTTGGATGCCGACAGCAGTCGCACCATTGGAAGACATAGCTTGGACTGTAGCCTACAAAAACCTATTCATGCTCTTTTCTCGCGATCCATCAAACACATCTGGTGTGTCATCATACTGGTCTCTGACTTGTGGTCAGACTCGCTCAGGTGGAACAAACTTAAACTTGCGCCTTTTCTCAATGCGGTTTTGAATGTCATTGAGAAAACAGAGAAGTGTCAAAGCTTTTTTTCGCGAACATCCTTTCTGAATTAAAAGTAATCCTCAAAGTAATCTATTTTTTCAAAAGTATCCGTAATCTGATTGCAATATTTTTGCTGGTAATGTAACGGATTACAGATAACGTTTTTTTGTAATGTAATCTGTTACCCCCCAACCCTGTCGCCCTGTGATAAAAAGTCCCCTCTTTCTCACAGCCAGGGGCGCAAAACATTTATCTTGTCCATTCCCAGCAAGCCTCTCTAGGGTGCTGTTGGAGAGACGCATCGCTGCGGCGCTCCACCAACATTCCGTCAAAAAAAATAATCTTAACATAAATCACGTAGCAGATATAGCATACGGTAGAAAGACTTTGTGGCCTTTTCTGTAGCCTACAGTCTAGAGATAAAGTGTATGACAATGTAATAAGACGGAAACTTGCAGGTTTCTCAGATCAAATAGCCTAACCTAAATGGCGCTCCAATCAAATACAAAATGCACTGACATGTTAACAAACATATCCTTAAAAACAGGACAGGTCAAAGTATAATGGACAATATTGAATGGACAATCAGGCTACTCACAACTGCTGTCAATGAGTTTCATCCCATGGGATAAATTGTCATGATCAGTGGTTTCAAGTTTGTATCGATCATTTTTATACGAGCTGATCATACCAACATACACGTTTCAGACAAAGTAGCTATAGGCTGCCTGTGTAATCACACTGAACAGTCCTCGGCATTCCACTTACACACTTGGGGTTTGGACACTAAAACAACAACAAAACATGGGTTCCTTACTCAGTTCATATCTCAGTCATCAAATCTGCCCCATTTACTTATTACAGGCTAACTCAATTACAGCTAAACTATTACAGCTAAACTCAACTTCAAAACTCTCTCCTGCAACCCGACTCACCAATTTAAAAAAAATGTATTATTTACCTCAAATCCTGAAATCCACAGTAGAAGCTAGCCAGAAGCTAGCCAGTTTACTGGCTAACGTTACTATTCAGCTAACCACGGTTTGTGGTCATCAGCTATCCTTTAGCTCGAAAAGCTATCGCCAGTATTGTACAACACGAGTCAGACCAGAACATACCGGACCTATTTTTCTCTCCATATCCCTGGATTTCAACCGCAAGCTCTGGACATTTACACCTGGATCTCGCAGCTAGCTAGCTGCTATCCGTGTATCCTGCTTACGTCGATCCCGGAGCAAACAATTATTCCGGAGCTAGCCAGCTGAAGAGTTCCATCAGCCACTCCTTGTCTGATCACCTATCCGGACCCGTTTTACTGCAGATGCGGAGCCCCACCGGGCCTTCACGACTGGACAACCAACGTTATCTGCCCGAGGGAGTTATCCAACTGGCCCCTCTGTCACGATGTTACCTGAACTCCCATCTGCGGCCCGCTAATCGTTAGCTGTCTTATCGGCTGCTATCTGAGTAGGTCTATCGGAAAAATGTTCTTGGGTCACTATAACTATATCTATTTTGCCAATTGGATTGATCCCCTCTACCACACAGAACCCCACTAATCTACCGACGGAAATGCACGAGTTGGCTAAAAACAGACCACTATCCTATGCTAGCTTGCTACCGATGGCCCGGCTAGCTGTCTGAATCGCTGTGACCCCAACAAACCTCACTACTCACTGGACCCTTACGATCACTCGGCTAAGCATGCCTCTCCTTAATGTCAATATGCCTTGTCCATTGCTGTTCTGGTTAGTGTTGACTTATTTCACTGTAGAGCCTCTAGCCCTGCTCATTATACCTTACCCAACCTTTCAGTTCCACCACCCACACATGCGATGACATCACCTGGTTTCAATTATGTTTCTAGAGACAATTTCTCTCTCATCATCACTCAATACCTTATCCTACTCCTCCTCTGTTCCTCTGGTGATGTAGAGGTGAATCCAGGCCGTGCAGTGCCTAGCTCCACTCCTATTCCCCAGGCGCTCTCTTTTGATGACTTCTGTAACCGTAATAGCCTTGGTTTCATGCATGTTAACATTAGAAGCCTCCTCCCTAAGTTTGTTTTATTCACTGCTTTAGCACACTCTGCCAACCCGGATGTTCTAGCCGTGTCTGAATCCTGGCTTAGGAAGACCACCAAAACTTCTGAATTCTCCATCCTTTACTACAACATTTTCAGACAAGATAGAACGGCAATCTACTTCAAAGATACACTGCAGAGTTCTGTCCTACTATCCAGGTCTGAACCCAAACAATTTGAACTTCTACTCTTAAAAATCCACCTCTCTAAAAGCAAGTCTCTCACTGTTGCCGCCTGCTATAGACCACCCTCTGCCCCCAGCTGTGCTCTGGACACCATATGTGAACTGATTGCCCCCCATCTATCTTCAGAGCTCGTGCTGCTAGGCGACCTAAACTGGAACATGCTTAACACCCCAGCCATCCTACAATCTAAGCTTGATGCCCTCAATCTCACACAAATGATCAATGAACCTACCAAGTACCACCCCAAAGCCATAAACACGGGCACACTCATAGATATCATCCTAACCAACTTGCCCTCTAAATACAACTCTGCTGTTTTCAACCAAGATCTCAGTGATCACTGCCTCATTGCCTGCATCCGTAATGGGTCAGCGGTCAAATGACCTCCACTCATCACTGTCAAACGCTCCCTGAAACACTTCAGCGAGCAGGCCTTTCTAATCGACCTGGCCTGGGTTTCCTGGAAGGATATTGAGCTCATCCCGTCAGTAGAGGATGCCTGGTTATTTAAAAAAAAAGCCTTCCTCACTATCTTAAATAAGCATGCCCAATTCAAGAAATTTAGAACCAGGAACAGATATAGCCCTTGGTTCTCCCCAGACCTGACTGCCCTTAACCAACAAAAAAACATCCTATAGCGTTCTGCATTAGCATCGAACAGCCCCCGTGATATGCAACTTTGTGTTGCTTCCTGCAACACAAACTCAAAAAAGTTTTGGGTCATAAGAACACTTCCTCCCAGCTGCCCACTGCACTGACGATAGGAAACACTGTCACCACCGATAAATCCACTATTGAGAATTTCAATAAGCATTTTTCTATGGCTGGCCATGCTTTCCATCTGGCTACCCCTACCCCGGTCAACAGCACTGTACCCCCCAAGCTTTCCCCATTTCTCCTTCTCCCAAATCCAGATAGCTGATGTTCTGAAAGAGCTGCAAAATCTGGACCCCTACAAATCAGCCGGGCTAGACAATCTGGACCATTTCTTTCTAAAATTATCTGCCGAAATTGTTGTAACCCCTATTACTAGCCTGTTCAACCTCTCTTTCGTGTCGTCTGAGATTCCTATAGATTGGAAAGCAGCTGCGGTCATCCCCCTCTTCAAAGGGGGGGACACTCTTGACCCAAACTGCTACACTCTTGACCCAAACTGCTACAGACCTATATTTATCCTACCCTGCCTTTCTAAGGTCTTCGAAAGCCAAGTTAACAAACATATCACAGACCATTTTGAATCCCACCGTACCTTCTCCGCTATGCAATCTGGTTTCCGAGCTGGTCATGGATGCACCTCAGCCACGCTCAAGGTCCCAAACGACATCATAAACGCCATCGATAAGAGACAATACTGTGCACCTGTATTCATTGACCTGGCCAAGGCTTTCGACTCTGTCAATCACCACATCCTCATCGGCAGACTCGATAGCCTTGGTTTTTCAAATGATTGCCTCGCCTGGTTCACCAACTACTTCTCTGATAGAGTTCAGTGTGTCAAATCGGAGGGCCTGTTGTCCGGGCCTCTGGCAGTCTCTATGGGAGTGCCACAGGGTTCAATTCTTGGACCGACTCTCTTCTCTGTATACATCAATGATGTCGCTCTTGCTGCTGGTGAGTCTCTGATCCACCTCTACGCAGACGACACCATTCTGTATACTTCTGGCCCTTCTTTGGACACTGTGTTAACAACCCTCCAGGCAAGCTTCAATGCCATACAACTCTCCTTTCCTGGCCTCCAATTGCTCTTAAATTCAAGTAAAACTAAATGCATGCTCTTCAACCGATCGCTGCCTGCACCTGCCCACCCGTCCAACATCACTACTCTGGACGGTTCTGACTTAGAATATGTGAACAACTACAAATACCTAGGTTTGTGGTTAGACTGTAAACTCTCCTTCCAGACTCACACCAAACATCTCCAATCCAAAGTTAAATCTAGAATTGTCTTCCTATTTTGCAACAAAGCATCCTTTACTCATGCTGCCAAACATACCCTCGTAAAACTGACCATCCTACCGATCCTCGACTTCGGCGATGTCATTTACAAAATAGCCTCCAATACCCTACTCAATAAATTGGATGAAGTCTATCACAGTGCCATCTTTTTTGTCACCAAAGCCACATATACTACCCACCACTGCGACCTGTACGCTCTCGTTGGCTGGCCCTCGCTTCATACTCATCGCCAAACCCACTGGCTCCAGGTCATCTACAAGACCCTGCTAGGTAAAGTCCCCCCTTATCTCAGCTCACTGGTCACCATAGAAGCACCCACCTGTAGCACGCGCTCCAGCAGGTATATCTCTCTGGTCACCCCCAATGCCAATTCTTAATTTGGCCGCCTTTCCTTCCAGTTCTCTGCTGCCAATGACTGGAACGAACTACAAAAATCTCTGAAACTGGAAACACTTATCTCCCTCACTCCCTCACTCACCTCACATTGTTCAAAACATACAATTCTCAGGGAGAAGTACATTTTTAATCTAAAAAAAAAATTCATATTTTTCCATCATTGTCTTTTGATGAACGAAAACATGTTCTATCATAGTAGCTCAAAATTGATCAGAAATTACTACTCTGCTTTGCTCTTTGCAATTTGTTTTTTTGTTCTTCCTCCTCCTTGTACCCCTATTTTACAGTACTGTACCCTGTACCCTGCATAGATTTTGACTGGTTGCAGGTTCATATCAACAAAGAACAAGAATTACAGTATCACAGAGACAAAGGACAAGTTTGTGAGATGCAGGGTACAGTACTGTAAAAATATGGGTACAAGGAGGAGGAAGAACAAAAAACAAAATTGCAAAGAGCAAAGCAGAGTAGTAATTTCTGATCAATTTTGAGCTACTATGATAGAACATGTTTTCGTTCATCAAAAGACAATGATGGAAAAATATGAATTTTTTTTAGATTAAAAATGTACTTCTCCCTGAGAATTGTATGTTTTGAACAATGTGTTTTCTATTTTTCAGTGTATTGTTTACTGAGAGTTTACTTGAGAGTGTATATCATTTTGATCACTTTGTTTATGATTTGAGAGCAGTGTTTGATTTTGAACACAGGTAAAACTGTTTTGAGGTGAATGTTTCATTTTGCGAGAGGAGTCAGAGGTTATGTAAATAGTGCTTGAAGATGAGGTTTTGTGTTTAATGTTTTCAGGAAATGGACCAAGGTATCAGAAATTGTGTTTTATCAATTGAGAAAAACTGTAATAAAGACACCTGCTGGTAACTCTTAACTGGTTTTAAGACAGCTCGGGTGTCCTAAATTAGGGGTTCCTAAACTTTCACTCAGGCCCCCCTTCCAGCATTGGGGAACATCCCGAGCGTTTCCGCACCACGTCAATTCCTATGGGCACTGTTCATAAAAAACTGTTCACACCCCACTTGTTGTTGGAGAGAAAGCTTATTTCATGCAATTTTATACATTTTGTCATGGGGTGTAAATAAAATTGTACAGTTTTATAGCAAATTTTCTTGCAATGCTAAACATTTTGCCATGTCTACTAGAGGTCGACCGATTAATCAGAATGGCCGATTAATTAGGGCTGATTTCAAGTTTTCATAACAATCGGAGATCTGTAATTTTGGACGCCGATTTAAATTATGATTATTTTTTTTACACCTAATCTTATTTTACTAGGAAAGTCAGTTAAGAACACATTCTTTTTTTCAATGACGGCCTAGGAACGGTGGGTTAACTGCCTTGTTCAGAGGCAGAACGACAGATTTTGACCTTGTCAGCTCAGGGATTCAATCTGGCAATCTTACGGTTAACTAGTCCAACGCTCTAACCACCTGCCTCACGAGGAGCCCGCCTGTTACTCGAATGCAGTAAGAAGCCAAGGTAAGTTACTAGCTAGCATTAAACTTAATCAATCATAATCACTAGTTAACTACACATGGTTGATGATATCACTAGTTTATCTAGCGTGTCCTGCGTTGCATATAATCGATGCAGTGCGTATTCGTGAAAAGGGACTGTCGTTGCTCCAACATGTACCTAACCATAAACACCAATGCCTTTCTTAAAATCAATACACAGAAGTATATATTTTTAAACCTGCATATTTAGCTAAAAGAAATTCAGGTTGGCAGGCAATATTAACTAGGTAAAATTGTCACTTCTCTTGCGTTCATTGCACGCAGAGTCAGGGTATATGCAACAGTTTGGGCCGCCTGGCTCATTGCGAACTAATTTGCCAGAATTTTACGTAATTATGACATAACATTGAAGGTTGTGCAATGTAACAGGAATATTTAGACTGATGGAGGCCACCCGTTAGATGAAATACGGAACAGTTCCGTATTTCACTGAAAGAATAACCTAAGGCTCGCATTTCTGTGTGTTATTATGTTATAATTAAGTCTATGATTTGATAGAGCAGTCTGACTGAGCGGTGGTAGGCACCAGCAGGCTCATAAGCATTCATTCAAACAGCACTTTAGTGCGTTTTGTCAGCAGGTCTGCTGTTTATGACTTCAAGCCTATCAACTCCCGAGATTTGGCTGGTGTAACCGATGTGAAATGGCTAGCTAGTTAGCAGGGTGCGAGCTAATAGCGTTTCAAACGTCACTCACTCTGAGACTTGGAGTAGTTGTTCCCCTTGCTCTGCATGGGTAACGCTGCTTCGAGAGTGGCTGTTGTCGTTGTGTTCCTGGTTCAAGCCCAGGTAGGAGCGAGGAGAGGGACGGAAGCTATACTGTTACACTGGCAATACTAAAGTGCCTATAAGAACATCCAATAGTCAAAAATATATGAAATACAAATGGTATAGAGAGAAATAGTCCTATAAGTCCTATAATAACTACAACCTAAAACTTCTTATGGGAATATTGAAGACTCATATTAAAAGGAACCACCAGCTTTCATATGTTCTCATGTTCTGAGCAAGGAACTTAAACGTTAGCTTTCTTACATGGCACATATTGCACTTTTACTTCTCCAACACTTTGTTTTTGCATTCTTTAAACCAAATTCAACATGTTTCATTTATTTGAGGCTAAAATGATTTGATTGATGTATTATATTAAGTTAAAATAAGTGTTCATTCAGTATTGTTGTAATTGTCATTGTTACAAATACATTTTTAAAAATCGGCCGATTAATCGGTATCTGCTTTTTTTTTTTGTCCTCAAATAATCGGTATCGTATCGGCATTGAAAAATCATAATCGGTCGACCTCTAATGTCTACTGTGTATTCATGTGCTATTTGAGTGACTTAAAAATGACAATAATATCTATGGGCTTAAAAAATAAAATAAAAAACATTAGCTGACATGGGCTAGTTGATCCAGACATTTCTGACAAGTTATAAACAGTTCTCTAAGGTTTGCAATGACTAACATGACAAAAGGAATTGATTACGCACTACCCAATTTCGAAATTTCACCTTGTTCTACTACTACAACTTTCAAGAGTAAGTTTAAAGCCAGACTGAGTTCCTTTTAAAAAAAGTATAAACAATTTGGGAACCATTGTCCTAAATATCTGTCGACTTGGTGTGACTCTTATGATTAAAGAGGCTCCATGCAACACTTTTATTTTGACCCATAAGAGTAGAAGTAAAATGGCTCTATTCTCAGCACAACCAATTTTCTACTCTGAGACGCTTTGTGGATACGGGCCATGACTACGACAAGAGGGCCCCAGGTCTCCTAAAAATAGACTAGACAAGGGCAGGATGGGATGGAGATGGGGATGGATGCTAGAACAAAGCCCTTTCATCAGAACTTTTAACAGACTATTGGTCACAATGCCAAAAACAAACTGCTTTAAGACCATAGGCTGAATAAGAACTACATGCACTGAGAATACTTGTGGCATCATGATGTGTGTCATTATCGAGAGAGATCACACAAACATTTCAGCATCAACAGCCTGTAACAATCAATGTATTGATATACAGGATTCCATTTCAAAGGAAACATTTTTAAAGTCTCAAATTAAATTAAATCAAAGGCAATTGCCTGTCTGTCTTTTAAAAGAGCCACCTACTGAAATGAAAAGGTCCGGTGTGGCTCAGTTGGTAAGAGCATGGTGCTTGCAATGCCAGGGTTGTGGGTTTGATTCCCACGGGGGACCAGTACAAAAAAAAAGTATGAAACTGTATGAACTCACTACTGTGAGAGTTACACACACTACTGGATAAGAGTGTCTCCTAAATTACTCACATGTAAATGATTCAGTGAGTATTATAACATTGTAACATGTCCACCAAATCCCACTAGATGGCAGACTTCACCAGTGAATCCAAACAGGCACAGTCATTCTGAAAGTCCCAAGAAGTCACTCTGGCAACAGAATGACACGTTGTGTTATTTGATACTATTGATTACAGGGGTCATTACAGCTGGTCAAGTTGTGGGTTCAAATAGATTGAGGGAGACAAAGGCAAGGAGGAGGAAAATAAACTTACTGAGAGAAATAACAGATATGTCATACCCTATATCAGCTGAGAGAAGGAGCATAGAAAGAGACAGATTAGGATAATGTGATTTGTGTGGCCGTGCGTAATTGGCGACTCCGACCATGGTAAAGGAGGTGCAGAATGAGGGTTTGCCAATTACTACTGGAGGTTTAGCCGGGGTTTTGGCCAGGTGGCAGCTCCCAGTACCTCACTGCTGAAGGGTAGGCTGGTGCGTTTGCAGTGGTCAGCAGAGGCGGACCGGGAGTTGCTGGCTGTGGTAAAAGCTCTGAAGGTGTGGAGACATTGGCTTGAGGGGGCTAAACACCCTTTTCTCATCTGGACTGACCACCGCAATCTGGAGTACATCCAGGCAGCGAGGAGACTGAATCCTGGCAAGGTGGGCCATTTTTTTTAACCAGATTTTGTTTCACCATCTCTTATAGACCAGGTTCCCGTAACACTAAGGACTCCCATACGTCCGGCCTCATGTCTGGTGGCACCGGTGATATGGGAGGTGGACACGGACATCGAGCGGGCGTAACGGTTAGAACCCATGCCACCATAGTGTCCAGCGGGCCGGAAGTACGTGCCGCTTGGTGTTCGTGACAAATTGATCCGGTGGGCCCACACGCTACCCTCCTCGGGTCATCCGGGAATTGAGAGGACGTTGCAGGGAGTCTTAGGGGAAGGTACTGGTGGCCCACTTTAGCTAAGGACGTGAGGTTTTATGTCTCCTCCAGTTCAGTGTGCGCTCAGAGTAAGGCTCCTAGACACCTACCTAGAGGGAAGTAAGACACCTGCCTAGAGGGCAGCCCCCTTCCATTCCACAACGGCCTTGGTCACATCTGTCGGTGGACTTCCTCACCGACCTACCCTCGTCTCAGGGGAACACCACGATCCTGGTCGTTTTCGAAGTCCTGCCGTCTCCTTTCGTTTCCGGTCTCCCTACGGCCCTGCAGACTGCGGAGGCCCTGTTTACCCACGTCTTCCGGCACTACGGGGTGCCTGAGGACATAGTTTCTGATCGGGGTCCCCAGTTCATGTCCGGGGTTTGGAGGGCGTTCATGGAGCATCTGGGGGTCTCGATCAGCCTAACCTCAGGTTTTTACCCCGAGAGCAATGAGCAGGTAGAGAGAGGGAACCAGGATGTGGGTAGGTTTCTGCGGTCGTATTGCAAGGACCGGCCAGGAGAATGGGCGAGGTACGTCCCATGTGTCTCTCCTCAGGACGGTGGTAACCAGTCCCCTGCAGGAAGGTAAGGTGCCAGAGGTCCCTCCGCCCCCTCTGGACATTGAGGGGCCCCCGGCATACACGGTACGTTCCATCCTGGACTCTAGACGCCGGGTGAGGAGCCTGCAGTACCTCGTGGATTGGGAGGGGTACAGTCCGGAGGAGAGGTGCTGGGTACCGGTGGAGGACTTCTTGGATCCATCACTGCTGAGTGATTTCCACATTTGCTTATTTTAGTTCATCAATGGTCTATTTAAACTTACAGTGCCCGCCGGGCTTATTCCTACTGTCAGCGGTGAAGTTGTTTTTCTCCTGCGTAATTTGTTGTATGTTATTTCCTGGTTTTTGGAGACATACCTAATTTATGGTCATTGCCTGTTGGCTAGACCAAGCGAAATAAACGCATCCATTGGAAGTATTGCTCTCTGCGCCTGACTCTACACCCACCACTCCTAGAATTCCGTGACACTTATTGATCATGATTTAAAAGGCAAAACTGATTGCAGCACTCCTACTCTACGTCTTCTTAGTGACTAGGACCCATATCCCAATGCTGTGGAAACACATTCTGCCATTCCCAATGCCTTGATGGTAGCTGCAGCTGAACTAATTATGTTCCTCCATTTCCTGTTTTAATTAGAGGGCTACTGAGGGCTGGTTCAACATTGTCCTCTAACAAAAAATAAGACCATCAGCTGATTGATCAGCCAGTCTATAGAGCGAAGAGTTTCTCCAGATAGATACCCCATCAGCTTGATCTGTAGACATTTGTACACACACGCGCACGCACGCACGCATCTGCCAGTCTAAAGGGAGAACCTCCCTAGGTACCCCCAGAAATTGAGCCCATCAGCCTACAGTACTAAGCCCAGTAGTCTACATTTACATTTTAGTATGTACCTTCATTCAACTAAGGTAGGTACTGTAAAACAACCACAATTCACCATAATTGCAAGTAAAACCTTCAAAATAGCCGCTATCTGCCAACTCATATCCTGGACTGGCTGGTCTCTGCACTGCTGCACTAGGGTTGGGAGGGAGAATGGATTCTCTCTAAACATTGATGCGAGGCTATGTCCCAAATGGCACCCTATTCACTATATGATGCACTGCTTTTGACCAGAGCCCTATCAGCACTGGTCAAAAGATCTGCACAATATAGGGACTAGGTTGCCATTTGGGACAAACCCTGAACATTGAGTCTGACTGCAGACCTCGCTAAGTCACAACAACAGACCAGTCCAGCTCCAAGGCTACTGAGAAGGTACAGCTCCCCTCATTATATCTAATCACCTCTTCCTCCTACAGGGTCATTACTGGGATCTGATGTTGGACAATTCTGCATCTGACGGTGTTCTTTGCTATGCTGGTCAGACCAACAGACCAGTCCAGCTCCAAGGCTACTGAGAAGGTACAGCTCCCCTCATTATATCTAATCACCTCTTCCTCCTACAGGGTCATTACTGGGATCTGATGTTGGACAATTCTGCATCTGACGGTGTTCTTTGCTATGCTGGTCCCAGCAGATCAGTTTGTGCTGTCTCTTGTCTGGCAATGACAATGACCTCAGGACCAAAACAAATATGGGTCAATATTCACAAAGGATCTCAGAGAGTGCTGATTGTCATCAGGTACTCCATGTCAATATAATCTTTTTTTTTTTACCCCTTTTTCTCCCCAATTTCGTGGTATCCAATTGTTGCTACTATCTTGTCTCATCGCTACAACTCCCGTACGGGCTCGGGAGAGACGACGGTTGAATGTCATGCGTCCTCCGATACACAACCCAACCAGCCGCACTGCTTCTTAACACAGCACGCATCCAACCCGGAAGCCAGCCGCACCAATGTGTTGGAGGCTACACCGTGCACCTGGCAACCTTGGTTAGCGCGCACTGCGCCCAGCCCGCCACAGGAGTCGCTGGTGCGCGATGAGCCAAGGACATCCCTACCGACCAAGCCCTCCCTAACCCGGACGACGCTAGGCCAAATGTGCGTCGCCCCACGGACCGGCCGGTTACGACAGAGCCTGGGCGCGAACCCAGGGACTCTGATGGCACAGCTGGCACTGCAGTACAGCGCCCTTAACCACTGCGCCACCCGGGAGGCCATGTCAATATAATCTTATTGAAAAGGGAAAACCACTTGTAGATTAGAGCTGCTATTCAAATCAAAATCATATCAAATTTTATTGTTCACATACACATGGTTAACAGATGTTATTGCGAGTGTAGTGAAATGCTTGTGCTTCGACAGTGCAGTAATATCTAACAAGTAATCTAACAAATTCACAAATACTACATTGTACACACAATGTAAGGGGATGGAATAAGAATATGTACATAAAAATATATGGATGAGCGATGACTGAGCGGCATAGGCAAGACGCAATAGATGGTATAAGGTACAGTATATACAGTGGGGCAAAAAAGTATTTAGTCAGCCACCAATTGTGCAAGTTCTCCCACTTAAAAAGATGAGAGAGGCCTGTAATTTTCATCATAGGTACACTTCAACTATGACAGACAAAATGAGAAAAAAAAATCCAGATGTATCGTGGAAAATAAGTATTTGGTCAATAACAAAAGTTTATCTCAATACTTTGTTATATACCCTTTGTTGGAAATGACAGAGGTCAAATGTTTTCTGTAAGTCTTCACAAGGTTTTCACACACTGTTGCTGGTATTTTGGCCCATTCCTCCATGCAGATCTCCTCTAGAGCAGTGATGTTTTGGGGCTGTTGCTGGGCAACACGGACTTTCAACTCGCTCCAAAGATTTTCTATGGGGTTGAGATCTGGAGACTGGCTAGGCCACTCCAGGACCTTGAAATGCTTCTTACGAAGCCACTCCTTCGTTGCCCGGGCGGTGTGTTTGGGATCATTGTCATGCTGAAAGACAGAGCCACGTTTCATCTTCAATGCCCTTGCTGATGGAAGGATGTTTTCACAAAAAATCTCACGATACATGGCCCCATTCATTCTTTCCTTTACACGGATCAGTCGTCCTGGTCACTTTGCAGAAAAACAGCCCAAAAGCATGATGTTTCCACCCCCACGCTTCACAGTAGGTATGGTGTTCTTTGAATGCAACTCAGCATTCTTTGTCCTCCAAACACGACGAGTTGAGTTTTTACCAAAAAGTTATGTTTTGGTTTCATCTGACCATATGACATTCTCCCAATCTTCTTCTGGATCATCCAAATGCTGTCTAGCAAATTTCAGACGGTCCTGGACATGTACTGGCTTAAGCAGGGGGACACGTCTGGCACTGCAGGATTTGAGTCCCTGGCGGCGTAGTGTGTTACTGATGGTAGGCTTTGTTACTTTGGTCCTAGCTCTCTGCAGGTCATTCACTACGTCCCCCCATGTGGTTCTGGGATTTTTGCTCACCGTTCTTGTGATCATTTTTTGCCCCACTGTACATATGAGATGAGTAATGCAAGATATGTAAACATTCTTAAAGTGACAAGTGATCCATTTATTAAAGTGGCCAATGATTTCAAGTCTGCATGTAGGCAGCAGCCTCTCTGCGTTATTGATGGCTGTTTAATAGTCTGACGGCCTTGAGATAGAAGTTGTTTTTCAGTCTCTAGGTCCCAGCTTGGATGCATCTGTATTGACCTCGCCTTCTGGATGATAGCGGGGTGAACAGGCAGTGGCCCGGGCTGTTAATGTCCTTGACGATCTTTTTGGCCTTCCTATGACATCGAGTGCTGTATTCTGAGACACTTTGTGATCACGGGCACCGGGTAGTTCTTTGCTACTAGGCCCTTTGAAATCATAATATAATCATTATAACAATATGCGATGAGAGCCTATAGAGTGTCTAGTCCCTCTTACCTTGAGCTGCACTAGGTGTACATCCAGGTGTTTGTTGACTGAGTCCTGGTGGACAGAGTGGGAGAGATCCCGGACCCTGTCAGTGGTGGCCCTCAGCCACGTCTCAATCTCAGGCAGGTGCAGCACCACCTTCCAGTCCGCCCCTGTGTGCAGGGGAGGGGGCTTCTGGTTCTGATACCTCCGGGCCGGGTCCCTATCCTGGGCCAGCCCTTCTCTACAGAGACCACCCTGGCTGAGGCTGGGGCCTGCCTCCTCCTCCTCAAAGCTGGGCGTGACGGAGGTGATCATGGGTGAGGCAGCCTCTCTGGCCATGGGAGACACCGCAACGTTCATGGTGAATAACAGCTAGATCCTATAGTTGATCGGGCCGTTCTCAAATCAGCTGCAGAGAGACAGAGAGGGAAAGAGGGATGAAGGGAAGGAGGACAGGGCGGAAAGAAGGACAGAAACATTCATTAATAACTGTACAGCTGCCAGAGAATATTTTATTTATACAGAGGGAAGCCAACTGGGTATTTTCGGGTGCAACACTATAAATAGTCCCATTCATGCTCGTCTGGGGAATAAATTAGTCGTTGTTCTACAGAGACTACTAATATTAGCAGAGCTACAGTGGCTTGAGGAAAGTATTCAACCCCTTGACATTTTTTATATTTTGTTGCCTTACAACCTGGAATTAAAATAGATTTTGGGGGGGTTGTATCATTTCATTTACACAACATGCCTACCACTTTGAAGATGCAACCAGAAATACAACAAGAAATAAGACAAACAACAGAAAACTTGAGCTTACATAACTATTCACCCCCCCCAAAGTCAATACTTTGTAGAGCCACCTTTCACAGCAATTACAGCTGCAAGTCTCTTGGGGTATGTCTCTATAAGCTTGGCACATCTAGCCACTGGGATTTTTGACCTTTCTTCATGGCAAAACTGCTCAGCTCCTTCAACTAGGATGGGTTCCACTGGTGTACAGCAATCTTTAAGTCATACCACAGATTCTCAATTGGATTGAAGTCTGGGCCTTGACTAGGCCATTCCAAAACATTTAAATGTTTTCCATTAAACCATTTGAGCGTTGCTATAGCAGTATGCTTAGGGTCATTGTACTGCTGGAAGGTGAACCTCTGTCCCCGTCTCAAATCTCTGGAAGACTGAAACAGGTTTGCCTCAAGAATGTCCCTGTATTTAGTGCCATTCCTTCAATTCCAACCAGTTTCCCAATCCCTGCTGATGAAAACATCCCCACAGCAGGATGCTGCCACCACCATGGGATGGTGTTTTCGGGGTGATGGGAAGTGTTGGGTTTGCGCCAGACATAGCTTTATCCTTGATGGCCAAAAAGCTCAATTTAAGTCTCATCTGACAAGGGTACCTTCTTTCATATGTTTGGGGAGTTTCCCACATGCCTTTTGGCGAACACCATGTGTTTGCTTATTTTTTCTTTAAGCAATGGCTTTTTTTCTGGCCACTCTTCCATAAAGCCCAGCTCTGTGGAGTGTACGGCTTAAAGTGGTTCTATGGACAGATACTCCAATCTCCGCTGTGGAGCTTTGCAGCTCCTTCAGGGTTACCATTGGTCTCTTTGTTGCCTCAGATTAATGCCCTCCTTGCAGCCCTCTCTTGGCAGGTTTGTTGTCGTGCCATGTTCTTTACATTTTTTAATAATGGATTTAATGGTGCTCAAAGTTACGGATATATTTTTTTATAACCCAACCCCGATCTGTACTTCTCCACAATTTCGTCCTTGACCTGTTTGGAGAGCTCCTTGGTCTTCATGGTGCCCCTTGCTTAGTGGTGTTACAGACTCTGGGGCATTTCAGAACAGGTGTATATCTACTGAGATCATGTGACACATATTGCAGACAGGTGGACTTTATTTAACGAATTGTGACTTCTGAAGGTAATTGGTTGCACCAGATCTTATTTAGGGGCTTCATAGCAAAGGGGGTGAATACATATGCACGCACCACTTTTCCCTTATTTATTTTTTTAAACAAGTATTTTTTTTTTTACTTCACTTCACCAATTTTGACAATTTTGTGTATGTCCATTACATGAAATCCAAATAAAAACCATTTGTCATTGGGTTATTGTGTGTAGATTGATGAGGGGGGAAACAACAATTGAATCAATTTTATAATGTGGCTGTAACGTAACAAAATGTGGAAAAAGTCAGGGGGTCTGAATACTTTCCGAAGGCACTGTAAATTAGACCCAACAACGTCCACAAAATACCACCGACATGAACTGCTTAAACCAGACAGCATTCTCTGTCTGCACACACTTTTACTTTTTTAATTTGGCTATGACAGTCTATTTAAAATCAGTCTTACAGTATTTAAATCTGAAGACAGTATGGTTTGAAGTGACTGTAATGCATTAGAAGAGTATTGGGCAGTTCAGAATAACATCAGGCAATCACTTTGTATGATAATCTGTATAGAAAAGAACATCACTAACCACGTTACCATCCAGCCATGTCATGTGGATTAATTACCTGATGCATGAAAAAAGTAACGGCACTGGGCTGATGGAAAACATGAAATGCCGGTACAATTTTAGAAATGACTACAGACTATTTGTTTGTTCGACATGGATCTTTTTGTGTCCGTAAAATTAATTATGTGAGAAATGGTGGTTGAAACGCCTTTATGCGCAAATATTTATATAATAACTATCAAATCGAAGTAAATTTGGAGTCACGCTGTGTGGTCCTCCTACTATGACTCGAGAAACGATGCAGTTTATTAGGCTCCAGATTAAATAAATGATGATGAACTTCACAGGGTGGTGAAAGTGCAAGGTGATGGGCTTGATGCTCCTTTCCCATAAATATCGAAGCCTTATTCTGTGAACATGATGATCGATGCTTGGCTGAAGTTTGACAAATACAAACAATATCGCTCTCATCCATAATAATTTCATAATATAGGTAGCCTACCCGCGAGATGTTGGCTAGGGGGCATGTGCCAAGACCAAACTGAGCACATTTTCTATATAACGCAACAGTTTGCGACAAAACCCTCAATAAAGTTGAAAATGCCATGGAAACTTCTATTTCTAATTTGATACTGTACATGGGAATTTAACCACAGGAAAGTTATTTTTATGTGCACTGTCATCACGCGCAACATTGCATATGCAAAAAGTAAGCTTGACAGAAAAAACATCTCTGGTGTGAAAATGCGCATATTCTTTTATGCAGATTTTAGAATATTCATATTAAAATCTATCCCAAATTGGATGGAAACCTAGCTACTACTAACCAGTGGTGTAAAGTACTTAAGTAAAAAATACTTTAAAGTACTACTTAAGCAGTTTTTTGGGGTATTTGGCAAGTTTTACTTCACTATATTCCTAAAAAAATAATGGACTTTATACTCCGTACATTTTCCCTGACACCCAAAAGTAGTCGTTACATTTTGAATGCTTAGTATGACAGGAAAACGGTCCAATTCACGCACTTAAAGAGAAAAGTCCTGGTCATCCCTACTGCATCTGATCTGGCGGACTCCCTAAACACAAATGCTTTGTTTGGGAGTGTTGGAGTGTACCCCTGGGTATCCGTAAATATTTCAAAAAATCGTGCTATCTGGTTTGCTTAAAAAAAAGGAATTTTGAAAGATTCATACTTATATTTTTGATACTTAAGTATATTTAAAACCAAATACTTTTTTACTTTTACTAAAGTAGGATTTTACTGGGTGACTTTCTATTAAGGTCTATTTTATTCAAGTATGACGTTTGAGTCATGACAGGACTGACGGTAAAGTCATGACAGAACTGATGGAAACATGTTTTGGTAGACTGTTGGTCAAATGAATCATGTGAGAAATGGCGGTGGAAACACTTATGCGCTAATATTAATAACCATTAAAGTTAACTTGGAGTTACGCTATGACATGTTGTGTGGTCCTCCCACTATGACTCATCAGGAAAACATGCAGTTTATTAGGCTACAGATGAAATCAATTATGATGAACTTCACAGGGTGGTGAAAGTTAGCTCCTTTCCCATAATTATCAAAGGTCTTATTTTGGTAACATGATAATTGACACCTGGCTGCCATTTGACAAATAACAATAATCTATCTACTTTGTCTATATTAACAGTTCGCAGATACAGTGTGAGTAGACAACAGCCTACATGATGATTTTATTATGGACATTATTTGTATTTTTGTCAAAAGGCAGCCAAGCATCAATCATCATGTCATCAGAATAAGGAGAATCAAACTTATCACCACAATGTGAAGTTCATCATAATTTATTTAAAATCAGTAGCCTAATAAACTGCATGCTTTCCCGGGAGGACCACACAACATGTCATGGCGTGACTCCAACTTTACTTTAATATTGTAACGACCTGACTAGATCATAAAGGAACAATTGTCCAGACAGAGGGTTGAGTTTACGAATTGACGGTTTATTACCCAACTTTACACAGGCTACTGTTTGGCCGTAGCCCACGCCAAATAAACAAAAGATACCCCACAAGCCAACCGTAACCTTCTCTTGTGAAGGCCAGACGTAAGAGAGAGAACAAAGGCTAAACCTGGTCTTAACTTCCAATGCTCCATCCCCCTGCCCAACCCCCATCCACGCCAGTCCGCCAACTGCAAGGATGCCCGGCATCAGAACATTCCAGGCATTCCCGTGATTGGCAGCTAGCAGGTTGATTGGCATGTCGGACCCCGCGAACACTGGGTACTGGTAAGTACAACACAACCACCTACTAGCCTAACACATAACACACAGCTGTCTGTGCGGGTCGCTACAATATGATGGTTATTATATAAGTATTTGCACATAAAAGCGTTTCCACCGACATGTCTTGCATAATAAAATTTTACCAACACAAAAAGATCCCACCTTTGGAAAGTTACACAAAGGCTCTCAAGGGGTGGTCACAAGAGTGCTCAGGGAGGTGTGTGGGGGTTTCCATCGGTGCGACCACGGTGGAGAGTCCAGTCTCCACCATGCGCATCCACTCAGAATATGCTGATTTGGCTCTCGCCTTCTGTAAGAAGAGGTCGAATAAATTACCACCCCATCGATGGGGGGATTGTGCAATACATCTCCTGGTAGACGCTGCACTTCCCAGGAGTCACGTGTATCCTCTGTCACAGATGGCGGCTATGGAAACATATGTCTCAGAATCAGATACATTCGGCCCTGCACTTCACCTGCCTCCTCGAGTTTCTTTTTTGTGAAGAAGAAGGATGTGGGTTTGCGCCCGTGTATTGACTATCGAGGGATCAATCAGATCACAGTGAGGTATAGCTACAAGCTGCCTCTCATCGCCAGTGCGATCGAGTAAATGCACGGGGCGCGCTTCTTCATAAAATTGGATCTCAGGAGCGCTCACTGCGTATCAGGGAGGGGGATGAGTGGAAGACTGCATTTAGTACCACCTCAAGGCACTATGAGTACCTCATCATGCCGTACGGGTTGATGAATGCTCCATCAGTCTTCCAGGCCTTTGTTGACAAGATTTTCCGGGACCTGCACGGGCCGAGTATGTGTCCCTGGTGCGCAGGGTGCTTGGTCGACTGTTGGAGCTTGACTTGTACGTCAAGGCTAAGAAATGTCTGTTCTTCCAACAGTCCGTCTCCTTCCTAGGGTACTGCATTTCCACTTCAGGGGTGGAGATGGAGAGTGACCGCATTTCAGCCGTGTGTAATTGGCCGAATCCCACCGCGGTAAAGGAAGTGCAGCGGTTTTTAGGGTTTGCCAACTACTACCGGAGGTTTATCCAGCGTTTTGGTCAGGTAGCAGCCCCATTACCTCACTCGGCTCCCATGCCGGCTCATCCGGATCCCTCTTTGGCGTTCATAGTGGAGGTGGACGTGTCCGAGGCTGGGATAGGAGCTATGCTCTCTCAGCGCTCTCTCAGCGCTCGGGCACACCACCAAAGTTCCGCCCCTGTGCTTTCTTTTCGAAGAAGCTCAGCCCGGCGGAGCGGAACTATGATGTGGGGGACCGGGAGCTGTTGGCTGTTGTCAAGGCTCTGAAGGTATGGAGACATTGGATTGAGGGGGATAAACACCCTGTTCTCATCTGGACTGACCACCGCAATCTGGAGTATATCTGGGCGGCGAGGAGACTGAACCCTCGCCAGGCAAGGTGGGCCATTTTTTTTACACGTTTTGTTTTCACTCTATCCTACAGACCAGGTTCCCAGAACGCTAAGGCAGACGCACTGTCCCAGGTGCATGACACAGAGGAGCTGTCCATAGATCACACTCCCATACTTCCAGCCTCTTGCCTGATGGCACCGGTGGTGTGGGAGCTGGACGCAGACATCGGGTGGGTGTTACGCACAGAGCCCACTCCCCCCCAGTGTCCAGCTGGGCGCCTGTACGTTCCGTCTGCTGCCTGCGACCGGTTGATCTATTGGGCCCACACGTCACCCTCCTCTGGTCACCCTGGCATCGGTCGGACGGTGCTTTGCCTTGGTAGGAAATAATGGTGGTCCACCTTGGCCAAGGACGTGAGGGTTTATGTTTCCTCCTGCTCAGTGTGCACCCAGTGCAAGGCTCCCAGGCACCTGCCCAGAGGGAAGTTACAACCCCTACTCGTTCCACAACGGCCATGGTCGCACCTGTCGGTGGACTTCCTGACGGATCTTCCTCCCTCACAGGGCAACACCACGATCCTGGTCGTTGTGGATTGCTTTTCTAAGTTTTGCCGTCTACTTCCTTTGTCCGGTCTCCCTACGGCCCTACAGACTGCAGAGGCCCTGTTTACACATATCTTCCGGCACTACAGGGTAACTGAGGACATAGTTTCTGATCGGGGTCCCCAGTTCACGTCCAGGGTCTGGAGAGCGTTCATGGTACGTCTGGGGGTCTCGGTCAGTCTCACCTCAGGCTTTCACCCCGAAAGTAACGGGCAGGTGGAGAGAGTAAACCAGGATGTGGGTAAGTTTCTGCGGTCATATTGCCAGGACCGGCCGGGGAGTGGGCGGCATTCATCCCCTGGGCAGAGATGGCCCAAAACTCACTCCGCCACACCTCCACTAACTTCTTTCCTTTCCAGTGCGTACTGGGGTATCAGCTGGTTCTGGCACCATGGCATCAGAGCCAGATCGAAGCACCTGCAGTGGACGAATGGTTTAAGCGCTCGAAGGAGACCTGGGACGCCGCCCATGTGCACCTACAACGAGCCATGAGGCGGCAAAAGGCGAGCGCCGACCACCACCGTAGCGAGACCTCGGTGTTCGCACCAAGGGACCGGGTCTGGCTCTCGACCCAAAACCTGCCCCTCCGCCTGACCTGCCGGAAGCTGGGCCCGCGGCCATTCAAAGTCCTGAGGAGACTGAACGAGGTATGAAACAGATTACAGGTTCCCCAGATTACTGTATTAATCCCTCGTTCCATGTGTCTTTCCTCAGGCCGGTGGTGGCTGGTCCACTCCAGGAGTCTGAGGTGCAGGAGGTTCCTCTGCCCCCTCTGGACATCGAAGGGGCTCCGGCGTATGCTGTTCGAGCCATCCTGGACTCGAGGCGTCGGGCGAGGGGCCTTCAGTACCTCGTGGAGTGGGAGGGGTACGGTCCAGAGGAGAGATGCTGGGTGCCAGTGGAGGACGTTTTGGACCCTTCGTTGCTGCGGGAGTTCCACCGTCTCCACCCGGCCCTGTGCCTCGTTCTCCGGGTTGTCCCCGAGGTCGGTGTCGGCGCGCTGCTGGAGCCGCGCATCAAGGGGGTGGGGGGAGTACTGTCACGACTTCTGCTAAAGTCGGTCCCTCTCCTTGTTCGGGCGGTGTTCGGCGGTTGACGTCACCGGCCTTCTAGCCACCGCCAATCCACTTTTCATTTTCCATTTGTTTTGTCTTAGTCTTACACACCTGGTTTCACTCACCCAATTACCTGTTTATTATTTAACCCTCTGTTCCCCATGTTTGTTTGTGAGTGATTGTTCTTTGTAAATCGGTCCGTTATTGTGGGCTCGTATATTTTCCTTGTATTTTTGTCTATTGAGTAAAGTACGTTGATTACTCATTTCTGCTGTCCTGCGCCTGACTCTCTACACCAGCTACACACAGGACCCCATTACAGTCAGGGTATATGCAACAGTTTGTGTCGCCTGGCTTGTTGAGAACTGTGTGAAGACCATTTCTTTCTAACAACGACCGTAATTAATTTGCCAGAATTTCATGTAATTATGACAGAACCTTGAAGGTTGTGCAATGTAACAGCAGTATTAAGACTTACGGTTGCAACCCTTTCGATAAAATACAGAACAGTTCCGTATTTCACTGAAAGAATAATGTTTTGTTTTCGAAATGATAGTTTCTGGATTTTACCATATTAAATGACCCAAGGCTCGTATTTCTGTGTGTTTATTATATTATAATTAACTCTATGATTTGATATTTGATAGAGCAGTCTGACTGAGCAGTGGTAGGCAGCAGCAAGCTCTTAAGCATTCATTCAAACTGCACTTTCCTGCGTTTGCCAGCAGCTTTTCGCAATGCTCGAAGCACAGCTCTGTTAATTTTATTTGTTCACCTTTATTTAACCAGGTAGGCTAGTTGAGAACAAGTTCTCATTTGCAACTGCGAACTGGCCAAGATAAAGCAAAGCAGTTTGACACATACAACAACACAGAATTACACATGGAATAAACAAAACATACAGTCAATAATACAGTAGAAAAATCTATATACAGCATGTGCAAATGAGGTAGGATAAGAGAGGTAAGGCAATAAATGGGCCATGGTGGCGAAGTAATTACAATATAGCAATTTAACACTGGAATGGTAGAATGTGCAAAAGATGAATGTGCAAGTAGAGATACTGGGGTGCAAAGGAGAAAGATAAATACATAAATACAGTATGGGGATCAGGTAGATTGGATGGACTAATTTACAGATGAGCTATGTACAGGTGCAGTGATCTGTGAGCTGCTCTGACAGCTGGTGCTTAAAGTTAGTTACGGAGATATGAGTCTCCAGCTTCAGTGATTTTTGCAGTTCGTTCCAGTCATTGGCAGCAGAGAACTGGAAGGAAAGGCGGCTGAAAGAAGAATTGGCTTTGGGGATGGCCAGTAAGATATTCCTGCTGGAGTGCATGCTACCGGTGGGTGCTGCTATGGTGACCAGTGAGCTGAGAAGGCGGGGCTTTACCTAGCAGAGACTTGTAAATGACCTGGAGCCAGTGGGTTTGGTGACGAGTATGAAGCGAGGGCCAGCCAACGAGAGCATACAGGTCGCAGTGGTGGGTAGTATATGGGGCTTTGGTGACAAAACGGACAGCACTGTGATAGACTGCATCCAGTTTGTTGAGTAGAGTGTTGCAGGCTATTTTGTAAATGACATCGCCGAAGTCGAGAATGTTTATGACTTCAAGCCTATCAACTCCTGAGATTAGGCTGGCAATACTATAGTGCCTATAAGAACATCCAATAGTCAAAGGTCTATGAAATACAAATGGTATAGAGGGAAATAGTCCTATAATAACTACAACCTAAAACCTCTTACCTGGTAATATTGAAGGAAAGGATATTAAAAGGAATATCAAGCTTTAAAACCTCTTCATCCTACCCCCTCCTTTTTCGAACATTCTGTTAAAAATCGCGCAACTTTTCAGCGTCCTGCTACTCATGCTAGGAATATAGTATATGCATATGATTAGTATGTGTGGATAGAAAACACTCTGAAGTTTCTAAAACTGGTTAAATCACGGCTGTGACTATAACAGATTGTGTGTTTCATCGAAAAGCGCAAGAAAAACTGCTCACTGGAAGCTAAAAATAATATCCATGCGTCACTTTCATGGATTGTTAAAAAGGCACAAAATTAATTATGGACCTGCATGCAATTCCTACAGATTCCACACGATGTCGCCATTGTCGTCATTATCCGGGGAGTTTTTTGTTGGTAAATCCAACTAACTGGATTCCATTTCTTCCGGTCTCCGCCAGGATGTTTTGAAGTGCACATTTTCAGCCATTGATTTGAAGACGAGGAGCTATTGAATACACATCGCCCTGTAATCATTTTGATAGATTATAAACGTTTACTAATACCTAAAGTTGGATTACAAAAGTATTTCGAAGTGTTTTGTGAAAGTTTATCGTCGACTTTTTTAATTTTAAAAAATGACGCTGCGTTTTAAAACAATGTTTTTTTCTGATTTACACAGCTTCCATAGATGGCTATTTTGGGTATATATGGACCGATTTAATCGAAAAAAAAGACCCAATAGTGATGTTTATGGGGCATATAGGAGTGCCAAGAAAGAAGCTCGTCAAAGGTAATGAATGTTTTATATTTTATTTCTGCATTTTGTGTAGCGCCGGCTACGCTAAATCTTTGTTTACGTCGCATTCAGGCATTTTGGGGTGTTGCATGCTATCAGATAATAGCTTCTCATGCTTTCGCCGAAAGGCATTTTAAAAATCTGACTTGTTGGCTAGATTCACAACGAGTGTAGCTTTAATTCAATACCCTGCATGTGTATTTTGATGAACGTTTGAGTTTTAACGAGTACATTTAGCATTTAGCATTTAGCGTAGCGCATTTGCATTTCCAGGTGCCTACTTGAGACATCTGCGTCTCAAGTAGGAGCAAGAAGTTTTTAATATGTCCCCTTGTTTGGAGCAAGGAACTTAAATGTTAGCTTTCTTACTTTCTTCTCCAACACTTTTGCATTATTTAAACCAAATTGAACATGTTTCATTATTTATTTGAGGCTAAATTGATTTTATTGATGTATTATATTAAGTTAAAATAAGTGTTCATTCAGTATTGTTGTAATTGTCATTATTACAAATAAATAAATAAAAATGGCCGATTAATCGGCATCGGTTTTGTTTGGTCCTCCAATAATCGGTATCGGTTGAAAAATCATAATCTGTCGACCTCTAATCCAGACACCCATTCCTCACACACACCTTCAACACTGACTCAATATCCAGACACCCATTCCTCACACACCTTCAACACTGACTCAATATCCAGACACCCATTCCTCACACACACCTTCAACACTGACTCAATATCCAGACACCCATTCCTCACACACCTTCAACACTGACTCAATATCCAGACACCCATTCCTCACACACCTTCAACACTGACTCAATATCCAGACACCCATTCCTCGCACACCTTCAACACTGACTCAATATCCAGACACCCATTCCTCACACACCTTCAACACTGACTCAATATCCAGACACCCATTCCTCACACACCTTCAACACTGACTCAATACCCAGACACTCATTCCTCACACACCTTCAACACTGACTCAATATCCAGACACCCATTCCTCGCACACCTTCAACACTGACTCAATATCCAGACACCCATTCCTCACACACACCTTCAACACTGACTCAATATCCAGACACCCATTCCTCACACACACCTTCAACACTGACTCAATATCCAGACACCCATTCCTTTTCTTTTACATGGAACATATTGCACTTTTGCTTTCTTCTCCAACACTGTGTTTTTGCATTATTTAAACCAAATTGAACATGTTTCATTATTTATTTGAGACTAAATAGATTTTATTTATGTATCATATTAAGTATTAATAAAAGTGTTCATTGTTCATTCAGTATTGTTGTAATTTTCATAATTACAAATATATATAAACAAAAATTGTCATGTACTGTCATGTTGTCTTGTCTCTGTCCTTTCCCTTCACCCTGTCTCCCTCTGCTGGTCGTGTTAGGTTACCTTTTCTCCCCCGCTTTCCCCCAGCTGTCCCTTGTCTCCTCTAACTACCCATTCACCCCGTTCCCCACCTGTTCCCTTTTTCCCTCTGATTAGGTCCCTATATCTCTCTCTGTTTCTGCTCCTGTCCTTGTCGGATTCTTGTTTGTTTGTGTCATTCATGCCTGAACCAGACTGCCGTCATGTTTGCTGTAACCTTGTCCTGTCCTGTCGGAATCTGCCGGTCCATCTGAGCCTACCTATGTTTGGTAATTAAAGAAGCTCTGTTTAAGTTGATTCGCTTTTGGGTCCTCATTCACGCACCGTAACAGAAGAATCCGACCAAGAATGGACCCAGCGACTTCGGATCCTCTCCACTCAGCCGTCGAGATCCAGGGAGCGATGCTAGGCAGACACAAGCATGAATTGTCTGCTGCTCGACATGCCGTTGAGACCCTGGCCACCCAAGTCTCCAACCTCACAGAACAGGTTCACCATCTCCGCCTCGATCCACCGGCCACTTCCAGGGCTTTCGAATCTCCGGAGCCCAGAATCAATAACCCGCCGTGTTACTCTGGGGAGCCCACTGAATGCCGCTCGTTCCTCACCCAGTGTGATATTGTGTTTTCTCTCCAGCCCAACACTTACTCCAGGAGCACTGCTCGTGTCGCCTACGTCATATCTCTCCTTATTGGACGGGCTCGTGAGTGGGGCACGGCAATCTGGGAGGCAAGGGCTGAGTGTACTAACCAGTATCAAGACTTTAAGGAGGAGATGATACGGGTTTTTGATCGATCTGTTTTTGGGGAGGAGGCTTCCAGGGCCCTGTCTTCCCTATGTCAAGGCAATCGATCCATAACAGACTACTCTATTGAGTTTCGCACTCTTGCTGTCTCCAGTGGCTGGAACGAGCCGGCCTTGCTCGCTCGTCTTCTGGAGGGTTTCCGCGCAGAGGTAAAGGATGAGATTCTCTCCCGGGAGGTTCCTTCCAGCGTGGATTCCTTGATTGAACTCGCTATTCGCATTGAGCGACGGGTTGATCTTCGTCACCGAGCTCGTGGAAAGGTGCTCGCGCTCTCCGTCGCCTCCCTCTCCGCATCACTACCATCTTCCTCTGCCGGCTCGGGTGCTGAGCCCATGCAGCTGGGAGGTATCCGCATCTCGACTAAGGAGAGGGAACGGAGAATCACCAACCGCCTCTGTCTCTATTGCGGTTCCGCTGGTCATTTTGTCACTTCATGTCCAGTAAAAGGCCAGAGCTCGTCAGTAAGCGGAGGGCTACTGGTGAGCGCTACTACTCCTGTCTCTCCTTCAAGATCCTGCACTACCTTGTCGGTCCATCTACGCTGGACCGGTTCGTCAGCTTCCTGCAGTGCCTTAATAGACTCTGGGGCGGAGGGCTGTTTTATGGACGAGACCTGGGCTCGGGAACATGACATTCCTCTCAGACAGTTAAAGGAGCCCACGGCCTTGTTCGCCCTGGATGGTAGTCCTCTCCCCAGGATTCAGCGTGAGACGCTACCTTTAACCCTCACTGTTTCTGGTAATCATAGTGAAACCATTTCTTTTTTAATTTTTCGTTCACCTTTTACACCTGTTGTTTTGGGCCATCCCTGGCTAGTTTGTCATAATCCTTCCATTAATTGGTCTAGTAATTCTATCCTCTCCTGGAACGTCTCTTGTCATGTGAAATGTTTAATGTCTGCTATCCCTCCTGTTTCCTCTGTCTCTTCTTCACAGGAGGAGCCTGGTGATTTGACAGGGGTGCCGGAGGAATATCACGATCTGCGCACGGTGTTCAGTCGGTCCAGGGCCACCTCTCTTCCTCCACACCGGTCGTATGCTTGTAGTATTGATCTCCTTCCGGGAACCACCCCCCCCCGGGGTAGACTATACTCTCTGTCGGCTCCCGAACGTAAGGCTCTCGAAGATTATTTGTCTGTAGCTCTTGACGCCGGTACCATAGTCCCCTCCTCCTCTCCCGCCGGAGCGGGGTTTTTTTTTGTCAAGAAGAAGGACGGGTCTCTGCGCCCCTGCATAGATTATCGAGGGCTGAATGACATAACAGTGAAGAATCGTTATCCGCTTCCTCTTATGTCTTCAGCCTTCGAGATCCTGCAGGGAGCCAGGTTTTTCACTAAGTTGGACCTTCGTAACGCTTACCATCTCGTGCGCATCAGGGAGGGGGACGAGTGGAAGACGGCGTTTAACACTCCGTTAGGGCACTTTGAATACCGGGTTCTTCCTTTCGGCCTCGCTAACGCTCCAGCTGTCTTTCAGGCATTAGTCAATGATGTCCTGAGAGACATGCTGAACATCTTTGTTTTCGTTTACCTTGACGATATCCTGATTTTTTCACCGTCACTCCAGATTCATGTTCAGCACGTTCGACGTGTCCTCCAGCGCCTTTTAGAGAATTGTCTTTTTGTGAAGGCTGAGAAGTGCACTTTTCATGCCTCCTCCGTCACATTTCTCGGTTCTGTTATTTCCGCTGAAGGCATTAAGATGGATCCCGCTAAGGTCCAAGCTGTCATTGATTGGCCCGTCCCTAAGTCACGCGTCGAGCTGCAGCGCTTTCTCGGCTTCGCGAACTTCTATCGTCGTTTCATCCGTAATTTCGGTCAGGTGGCAGCTCCTCTCACAGCCCTTACTTCTGTCAAGACGTGCTTTAAGTGGTCCGTTTCCGCCCAGGGAGCTTTTGATCTCCTCAAGAATCGTTTTACATCCGCTCCTATCCTTGTTACACCTGACGTCTCTAGACAGTTCGTTGTCGAGGTTGACGCGTCAGAGGTGGGAGTGGGAGCCATCCTTTCTCAGCGCTCCCTCTCTGACGACAAGGTCCACCCATGCTCGTATTTTTCTCATCGCCTGTCGCCGTCGGAACGTAACTATGATGTGGGTAACCGCGAACTGCTCGCCATCCGGTTAGCCCTAGGCGAATGGCGACAGTGGTTGGAGGGGGCGACCGTTCCTTTTGTCGTTTGGACTGACCATAGGAACCTTGAGTACATCCGTTCTGCCAAACGACTTAATGCGCGTCAGGCGCGTTGGGCGCTGTTTTTCGCTCGTTTCGAGTTCGTGATTTCTTATCGTCCGGGCTCTAAGAACACCAAGCCTGATGCTTTGTCTCGTCTCTTCAGTTCTTCAGTAGCCTCCACTGACCCCGAGGGGATTCTCCCTGAGGGGCGTGTTGTCGGGTTGACTGTCTGGGGAATTGAGAGGCAGGTAAAGCAAGCACTCACTCAAACTCCGTCGCCGCGCGCTTGTCCTAGGAACCTTCTTTTCGTTCCCGTTCCTACTCGTCTGGCCGTTCTTCAGTGGGCTCACTCTGCCAAGTTAGCCGGCCACCCTGGCGTTCGGGGTACGCTTGCTTCCATTCGCCAGCGTTTCTGGTGGCCCACCCGGGAGCATGACACGCGTCGTTTCGTGGCTGCTTGTTCGGTCTGCGCGCAGACTAAGTCCGGTAACTCTCCTCCTGCCGGCCGTCTCAGGCCGCTTCCTATTCCCTCTCGACCGTGGTCTCACATCGCCTTAGATTTTGTCACCGGACTGCCTTCGTCAGCGGGGAAGACTGTTATTCTTACGGTTGTCGATAGGTTCTCTAAGGCGGCTCATTTCATTCCCCTTGCTAAGCTTCCTTCTGCTAAAGAGACGGCACAAATCATCATCGAGAATGTTTTCAGAATTCATGGCCTTCCGTCAGACGTCGTTTCGGACAGAGGTCCGCAATTCACGTCTCAATTTTGGAGGGAGTTTTGCCGTTTGATTGGGGCTTCCGTCAGTCTCTCTTCCGGCTTTCACCCCCAGTCTAACGGTCAAGCAGAACGGGCCAATCAGACTATTGGTCGCATCTTACGCAGTCTTTCTTTTCGCAACCCTGCGTCTTGGTCAGAACAGCTCCCCTGGGCAGAATACGCCCACAACTCGCTTCCTTCGTCTGCGACCGGGCTATCTCCTTTTCAGAGTAGCCTCGGGTACCAGCCTCCGTTGTTCTCATCTCAGTTCGCCGAGTCCAGCGTCCCCTCCGCTCAGGCTTTTGTCCAACGTTGCGAGCGCACCTGGAAGAGGGTCAGGTCTGCACTTTGCCGTTATAGGGCGCAGACTGTGAGAGCTGCTAATAAGCGTAGAACGAAGAGCCCTAGATATTGTCGCGGTCAGAGAGTTTGGCTCTCCACTCAGAACCTTCCCCTTAAGACGGCTTCTCGCAAGTTGACCCCGCGGTTCATTGGTCCATTCCGTATCTCTCAGGTCATTAATCCTGTCGCAGTGCGACTTCTTCTTCCGCGATATCTTCGTCGCGTCCACCCGGTCTTCCATGTCTCCTGTGTTAAGCCCGTTCTTCGCGCCCCCGCTCGTCTTCCCCCCCCCCCCCCCATCCTTGTCGAGGGCGCACCTATCTACAGGGTCCGTAAAATCTTGGACATGCGTCCTCGGGGCCGTGGTCATCAGTACCTAGTTGACTGGGAGGGGTACGGTCCTGAGGAGAGGAGTTGGGTTCCCTCTCGGGACGTGCTGGACCGTGCGCTGATAGATGATTTCCTCCGTTGCCGCCAGGTTTCCTCCTCGAGTGCGCCAGGAGGCGCTCGGTGAGTGGGGGGGTACTGTCATGTACTGTCATGTTGTCTTGTCTCTGTCCTTTCCCTTCACCCTGTCTCCCTCTGCTGGTCGTGTTAGGTTACCTTTTCTCCCCCGCTTTCCCCCAGCTGTCCCTTGTCTCCTCTAACTACCCATTCACCCCGTTCCCCACCTGTTCCCTTTTTCCCTCTGATTAGGTCCCTATATCTCTCTCTGTTTCTGCTCCTGTCCTTGTCGGATTCTTGTTTGTTTGTGTCATTCATGCCTGAACCAGACTGCCGTCATGTTTGCTGTAACCTTGTCCTGTCCTGTCGGAATCTGCCGGTCCATCTGAGCCTACCTATGTTTGGTAATTAAAGAAGCTCTGTTTAAGTTGATTCGCTTTTGGGTCCTCATTCACGCACCGTAACAAAAATCATCCGATTAATTGGTATCTGCTTTTTTTGGTCGTCCAATAATCGGTATCGGTTTCAAAAAATCATAATCGGTCGACCTCTAGTCGGGACCCCTAGGTTTTGGCCTTTCTAGGGAGTTTTTTCTAGCCACCGTGCTTCTACACCTGCATTGCTTGCTGTTTGGGGTTTTAGGCTGGGTTTCTGTACAGCATTTTGAGATATCAGCTGATGTAATAAGGGCTATATAAATACATTTGATATGATTTGATTAATCCATCTGGTGCTTCATCCTCACCCTCTCTCTCCTGTAACCAAAGCTGGTTTCCCAAACCACATCCTAGATGTCCTGCAGTGGTTCTTCAACAGATAATACTGTACATGTGATATGGTAATACTGGAATTGATGAGTTATTTTCTCTGCTTCCCGAAGCAAAGACATGCTATCTAAAGGAAAGCTTAGTTGGGAACCGGTGTGCCCTTTAAGCATTTCTGATTCCTCCATGTTGACATTGTTTTGGAATCCTGAGGATAAAGCATTGAAGAACCTGTAATATTATGGCTTCAGGCCTCCGTCTATAAAGCTTGGTGAATCAGAGGCAGAGAAAATGTCACTCTCTCTTACATCCCATTAAACCCTTCTAAAGCTCAGCAATATGACTCAGTGGAAGCTGATATTCCTGCAGTGGTCTAATGCGCCTAGTCTCCCTTTGAATTAGGACAGGCTTAACAACCCAATATGTTTTACCATACAGTAGACACTAAATGATATCACCCTGAACAATCTGCTCCTTGCTTTACATTAAACATATTACCTTGTATTACAAAACCAATGAAACTTAACAGAGTTCTGTGATTTGAGATATTTACTCATTCACACCGACCCCTTAAGAAGTTAGAACCATAGGCCTGGACTTAGAATGAGATTCATTCTACTTCTATGGCTGGTACATTGAATGAAGAGATGCAGTAGAAAATAAATCACATTAAGCCAACCCCTTCCCCATGGCTTTTGTGGGTTAGCCTTCCTGTTGCAGCTATTAACAATGTTGCCTCTACACTCCAGTACAGCAGAGCAGTGTGAGTGGAAACACAACATTCGCTGATAGAGTGATGAGGCAGTGAAGTATGTCATTGGAAATCAATGGCTTGGATGAGGCATTGCATCCTGCTGCTTTATTATGACACTATGACAGTGAGAGGCCTCCATCTACCAATGAGAAGTCATGATTCCCTGACTGATGGCTCCATCTACCAATGAGAAGTGGCCCACACAATGACATTTAACTAAATTCTGCATCTGTATTACCTCCTGACCTTTCTGGCTCATCTGGGCTCATTCTGGAGATGATAAAGCCTTTATTAACTGCTGCTACAAATAGTTCACACACACACACACACCTTGTAAATATAATCAATTCCACCCACCAGGAGCACATTCTCAAGGTTTGTCTGAATGTTTCTTCCCAGTAAATGCTGAGCAGGTGGGGAGGGCACGCCTTAATATCTTCTTCATCATGGCTTTGGCCTGGCTAGCCTCCCTCAGTGTCAGAAGTAGTGCACTAAATAGGGAACAGCGTGCCATTTGCAGCTATGCCGTTCCAAGTTAAACTCTCTCCTGACAAAATAATTACAGGCCAACGATAATGGATCACCTACTACAGATGAAGTCCACAGACAATATCCCCCAGCATTCCTGATCCCGATCCCTCGGCCCAAAAAAGGAAATCCCATGATGCTAAGTAGCGAAGCCGAGCCAAGGCTAGGGAAATGGAAGCCAATTGATAAGAGTAAATCCAATCAACCTGTGCATCTGTTTGTCTGACTGACAGTCAGCCTTCCACAGCCATGTGATTGTGTGTGTGTGAGAGAGTGGGAGAAGCGCTGTAAGTCCAAGCCACTCCCATTTGAAATCTCCATGAGGTGTGTTGTTGTAGGGGTAGCCTATGGTAGATATTGACTGTTAAAGAGAGCGTGGAAGAAGTAAATGGAGCACCGACACATCTATTCTCTAATCATTGGCCAGGCGCCTAGATCCCGCCTGCCTACAGGACCTCATCTTTTAAGTTGTATTATCATCTTACTAGGGTTGCAAAGGGAGGGTATATTACTGGAAACTTTCTAAGTTTACCAGTAAACTACCAGAATGTGTGTCTTTTAAGGATTTTATGTCATCTATAAGAAGACATCTAGTGGCCCTTTTGGGCACTTAAGGTGCCTAATGAGCTCTGGCCCTGTGTGGCCTTTTCACATGTAAAATATATCAAATAAAATGATTTTAAAATTTACAAAAATAGAATGACAAAGATGCAAAACATGATCCTAAATATAAATTATCAACTTAGTGAATACCATTGATGTTTAATATGGTTTCAGCAGGAAATATCCTTTATAATGTTTTGCGTCAAACTGGTGGCAGTTGTGAAAAATGTAAATAGTTGGAAGAGTTGCAGAGTTCGTTGAAAATAATGCCACTGTTGATTTGATGCTTTTTTTCATTAATTAGGTTGTTTTAGGATGAGAAAAGGGACCACTTTGACTCTGTCCCAGTGAGTCATGTGGATGTCTATGAGCCAAGACTTGCATCATCATGTGCATCGTCACCATCATGTGCATCATGTTCACCACCACTATCATCATCACCACCACCACCACCACCATGCGTGGTTTGCTGAATGAGGCCTTGTCTATTACAGAGCTATTACATCACTCTTGGCTGTATGCGGCTAATGACCCTCCTCAGCCTCTTAAAGGGCCCATAAACACTGATCTAGCATCAGATTACCCTACCACCAATCTAAATCTTAACCATTAAAGACTGAAAACAACATCTGGCCTTAGATCAGCATCTAAAGGCAACTTCATCTTGATACTATGTAGTAGGATACCTGATGCCAGCCATACATTTTGAAACAAAGGAAAACATAGATAGAACCAGTGTGAGCACTGCAGCATAGAAGCCTTCAGGGCAATCAGTGGGCACGGTCAGTAAAAATAATGGCTTATCCTCATTATTAGGAAAATACAAAAGGCTTCTGTTTATGGTGACATCATGCTTATTTCCCCACACATATTGAACAAACTACTTTCATAGAGATTATGCTTTTGCAGGCTACGAGTCATCCAAAACGAACAATCTTTGTGTGTGTGTGTGTGTGTGAGAGAGCTGGGACCAAAGTAACAAAGCCTACCATCAGTAACACACTACGCCGCGAGGAACTCAAATCCTGCAGTGCCAGACGTGTCCCCCTGCTTAAGCCAGTACATGTCCAGGCCCATCTGAAGTTTGCTAGAGAGCATTTGGATGATCCAGAAGAAGATTGGGAGAATGTTATATGGTCAGATGAAACCAAAATATAACTTTTTGGAAAAAACTGCGTCATGTTTGGAGGACAAAGAATGCTGAGTTGCATCCAAAGAACACCATACCTACTGTGAAGCATGGGGGTGGAAACATCATGCTTTGGGGCTGTTTTTCTGCAAAGGGACCAGGACGACGGATCCGTGTAAAGGAAAGAATGAGTGGGGCCGTGTATCGTGAGATTTTGAGTGAAAACCTCCTTCCATCAGCAAGGGCATTGGATATGAAACATGGCTGGGTCTTTCAGCATGACAATGATCCCAAACACACCGCCCGGGCAACGAAGGAGTGGCTTCGTAAGAAGCATTTCAAGGTCCTGGAGTGGCCTAGCCAGTCTCCAGATCTCAACCCCATAGAGAATCTTTGGAGGGAGTTGAAAGTCCGTATTGCCCTGCAACAGCCACAAAACATCACTGCTCTAGAGGAGATCTGCATGGAGGAATGGGCCAAAATACCAGCAACAGTGTGTGAAAACCTTGTGAAGACTTACAGAAAACGTTTGACCTCTGTCATTGCAATTAAGGGTATATAACAAAGTCGTAAGATGAACTTTTGTTATTGACCAAATACTTATTTTCCACCATAATTTGCAAATAAATTCATTAAAAATCCTACAATAGGATTTTCTGGAATTTTTTTTCTAATTTTATCTGTCATGGTTGAAGTTTGCCTATGATGAAAATTACAGGCCTCTCTCATCTTTTTAAGTGGGAGAACTTTCACAATTGGTGGCTGACTAAATACTTTTTTTGCCCCCCTGTACCTAGTAAATAAAGATTAAATAAAAATTAATTTAAAAAAGCATTGTAAGACATTGCCCAGTTTCAGTGATGATGAATATCTTCAGAAAATATCTACACAGTCAAGCATCTCATTTCAGTCTCTCTCTCAAACAGCCGTTTCCAAACTATGCCAAGGCTATGTCATATGACAACACAGCCATAACATATTCATCTATTCTATTTGTATTTATTTAGCCAGGATAGTTGAATCAGTAACACCTGTCACTGTTTTCCTAAACCAAAGCACCATGGTGGGAGTTGAATCACCCATGCATCTGATGACTTCAATAACAGCAGAGTGCTTTACAGTAAAACCTGTAACATTTTTATTTTATTTATTTCACCTTTATTTAACCAGGTAGGCAAGTTGAGAACAAGTTCTCATTTACAACTGCGACCTGGCCAAGATAAAGCAAAGCAGTTCGACACATACAACGACACAGAGTTACACATGGAGTAAAACAAACATACAGTCAATAAGACAGTATAAACAAGTCTATATACGATGTGAGCAAATGAGGTGAGATAAGGGAGGTAAAGGCAAAAAGGCCATGGTGGCAAAGTAAATACAATATAGCAAGTAAAACACTGGAATGGTAGATTTGCAATGGGAGAATGTGCAAAGTAGAAATAAAAATAATGGGGTGCAAAGGAGCAAAATAAATAAATAAATTAAATACAGTAGGCTAAATTATAGGTGGGCTATGTACAGGTGCAGTAATTTGTGAGCTGCTCTGACAGTTGGTGCTTAAAGCTAGTGAGGGAGTGTTTCCAGTTTCAGAGATTTTTGTAGTTCGTTCCAGTCATTGGCAGCAGAGAACTGGAAGGAGAGGCGGCCAAAGAAAGAATTGGTTTTGCGGGTGACTAGAGAGATATACCTGCTGGAGCGTGTGCTACAGGTGGGAGATGCAATGGTGACCAGCGAGCTGAGATAAGGGGGGACTTTACCTAGCAGGGTCTTGTAGATGACATGGAGCCAGTGGGTTTGGCGACGAGTATGAAGCGAGGGCCAGCCAACGAGAGCGTACAGGTCGCAATGGTGGGTAGTATATGGGGCTTTGGTGACAAAACGGATTGCACTGTGATAGACTGCATCCAATTTGTTGAGTAGGGTATTGGAGGCTATTTTGTAAATGACATCGCCAAAGTCGAGGATTGGTAGGATGGTCAGTTTTACAAGGGTATGTTTGGCAGCATGAGTGAAGGATGCTTTGTTGCGAAATAGGAAGCCAATTCTAGATTTAACTTTGGATTGGAGATGTTTGATATGGGTCTGGAAGGAGAGTTTACAGTCTAACCAGACACCTAAGTATTTGTAGTTGTCCACGTATTCTAAGTCAGAGCCGTCCAGAGTAGTAATGTTGGACAGGCGGGTAGGTACAGGTAGCGATCGGTTGAAGAGCATGCATTTAGTTTTACTTGTATTTAAGAGCAATTGGAGGCCACGGAAGGAGAGTTGTATGGCATTGAGGCTTGCCTGGAGGGTTGTTAACACAGTGTCCAAAGAAGGGCCAGAAGTATACAGAATGGTGTCTGCGTAGAGGTGGATCAGAGACTCACCAGCAGCAAGAGCGACCTCATTGATGTATACAGAGAAGAGAGTCGGTCCAATAATTTAACCCTGTGGCACCCCCATAGAGACTGCCAGAGGTCCGGACAGCAGACCCTCCGATTTGACACACTGAACTCTATCAGAGAAGTAGTTGGTGAACCAGGCGAGGCAATCATTTGAGAAACCAAGGCTGTCGAGTCTGCCGATGAGGATGTGGTGATTGACAGAGTCGAAAGCCTTGGCCAGATCAATGAATACGGCTGCACAGTAATGTTTCTTATCGATGGCGGTTAAGATATCATTTAGGACCTTGAGCGTGGCTGAGGTGCACCCATGACCAGCTCTGAAACCAGATTGCATAGCAGAGAAGGTATGGTGAGATTCGAAATGGTCGGTAATCTGTTTGTTGACTTGGCTTTCGAAGACCTTAGAAAGGCATGGTAGGATAGATATAGGTCTGTAGCAGTTTGGGTCAAGAGTGTCACCCCCTTTGAAGAGGGGGATGACCGCAGCTGCTTTCCAATCTTTGGGAATCTCAGACGACACGAAAGAAAGGTTGAACAGGCTAGTAATAGGGGTGGCAACAATTTTGGCAGATAATTTTAGAAAGAAATGGTCCAGATTGTCTAGCCCGGCTGATTTGTAGGGGTCCAGATTTTGCAGCTCATTCAGAACATCAGCTGAGCAGATTTGGGAGAAGGAGAAATGGGGAAGGCTTGGGCGAGTTGTTGTGGGGGGTGCAGTGCTGTTGACCGGGGTAGGAGTAGCCAGATGGAAAGCATGGCCAGCCGTAGAAAAATGCTTATTGAAATTCTCAATTATGGTGGATTTATCAGTGGTGACAGTGTTTCCTATCTTCAGTGCAGTGGGCAGCTGGGAGGAGGTGTTCTTATTCTCCATGGACTTTACAGTGTCCCAGAACTTTTTTGAGTAAGTGTTGCAGGAAGCAAATTTCTGCTTGAAAAAGCTAGCCTTGGCTTTTCTAACTGCCTGTGTATAATGGTTTCTAGCTTCCCTGAACAGCTGCATATCACGGGGGCTGTTCGATGCTAATGCAGAACGCCATAGGATGTTTTTGTGTTGGTTAAGGGCAGTCAGGTCTGGAGAGAACCAAGGGCTATATCTGTTCCTGGTTCTAAATTTATTGAATGGGGCATGTTTATTTAAGATGGTTAGGAAGGCATTTAAAAAAAATATCCAGGCATCCTCTACTGACGGGATGAGATCAATATCCTTCCAGGATACCCCGGCCAGGTCGATTAGAAAGGCCTGCTCGCTGAAGTGTTTCAGGGAGCGTTTTACAGTGATGAGTGGAGGTCGTTTGTCCACTGACCCATTACGGATGCAGGCAATGAGGCAGTGATCGCTGAGATCTTGGTTGAAAACAGCAGAGGTGTATTTAGAGGGCAAGTTGGTTAGGATGATATCTATGAGGGTGACCGTGTTTAAGACTTTGGGGAGGTACCTGGTAGGTTCATTGATAATTTGTGTGAGGTTGAGGGCATCACGTTTAGATTGTAGGATGGCTGGGGTGTTAAGCATGTTCCAGTTTAGGCCGCCTAGCAGCACAAGCTCTGAAGATAGATGGGGGGCAATCAGTTCACATATGGTGTCCAGAGCACAGCTGGGGGCAGAGGGTGGTCTATAGCAGGCGGCAACGGTGAGAGACTTGTTTTTAGAGAGGTGGATTTTTAAAAGTAGAAGTTCAAATTGTTTGGGTACAGACCTGGATAGTAGGACAAAACCCTGCAGGCTATCTTTGCAGTAGATTGCAACACCGCCCCCTTTGGCAGTTCTATCTTGTCTGAAAATGTTGTAGTTTGGAATTAAAATGTCTGAATTTTTGGTGGTCTTCCTAAGCCAGGATTCAGACACAGCTAGAACATCCGGGTTGGCAGAGTGTGCTAAAGCAGTGAATAGAACAAACTTAGGGAGGAGGCTTCTCATGTTAACATGCATGAAACCAAGGCTATTACAGTTACAGAAGTCGTCAAAAGAGAGCGCCTGGGGAATAGGAGTGGAGCTAGGCACTGCAGGGCCTGGATTCACCTCTACATCGCCAGATGAACAGAGTAGAAGTAGAATAAGGGTGCGGCTAAAAGCAATAAGAATTGGTCGTTTAGAACGTCTGGAACAGAGAGTAAAAGGAGGTTTCTGGGGGCGATAAAATAGCATCAAGGTATAATGAACAGACAAAGGTAAGGTAGGATGTGAATACAGTGGAGGTAAACCTAGGTATTGAGTGATGAAGAGAGAGATATTGTCTCTAGAAACATCATTGAAACCAGGAGATGTCATTGCATGTGTGGGTGGTGGAACTAATAGGTTGGATAAGGTATAATGAGCAGGACTAGAGGCTCTACAGTGAAATAAGCCAATAAACACTAACCAGAACAGCAATGGACAAGGCATATTGACATTAAGGAGAGGCATGCTCAGTCGAGTGATCAAAAGGGTCCAGTGAGTGGAGAGGTCGGTTGGGGGTCACGGCGATTCAGACAGCTAAATCGGTAGCAAGCTAGCATAGGAGCAAGCTAGCATAGGATGGAGGTCTGTTATTAGCCAACTCTTGCGTTCCGTCAGTAGATTAGTGGGTTTCCGTGTGGTAGAGGGGATTAATCCAAATCACACAACAACAACAAAAATAAAAACAATAGATATAGTTATAGAGGCCCAAGAAGAAAAATAAATAAATAAAAATAAAATAGAAATTGTCCGATTGTCTATTCAGATAGCAGCCGATAAGATAGCCAACGGCTAGCAGGCCGCAGATGGGCGCCCAGGCAACGTTGCGCCGGAGGAGCCAGCCGGACAATTCCCTCGGGTAGACAACGTCGGCAGTCCAGCCGTGAAGGCCCGGTGGGGCGCCGCGTAGGCAGCAAAACGGGTCCGGATAGTTGACTGCAGCCCAGGAGTGACTGATGGAACTCTTCAGCTGGCTAGCTCCGGAACAATTGATGTTAGCTCCGGAATCGACGAAAGCCGATAGTCACACGGACAGCAGCTAGTCAGCTGCGAGATCCAGGCATGGACGTCCAGAGCCAGCGGCCGAAATCCAGGGACATGGAGAGAAAAATTGGTCCGATATGTTCCGCTCCGAGCTGCGCTGCGCTGCACCGCACCGCGCCGTACAAAAACTGGCGATAGATTCTCGAGCCAAAGGACAGCCGATGACCACAAACCGTGGTCAGCTGAGTACCAACGATTAGCCAGTAAATAAGCTAACTAGCTTCTGAACTAGCCCCTGAACCAGCTTCAAAGTAGCTTCTGGACCAGCTTCTGGCTAGCTCCCGGCTAGCTTCTGGCTAATTTCTGGCTAGCCTCTCGGAGGATCACAGATCTGAGGTAAATAATACTTTTTTATATACATATAAATTGGTGAAGCGGATTGCAGGAGAGTGTTCTGAAGATGAGTTTTTGGAAAATTAAAAATGTATGTGAAAAAAAAGTTATATATATATATATATATATATATATATATATATATATATACGGGACACGACAGGATGAGGACAAAAATACATCTGAACTGCTATGCCATCTTGGGAGAAGAACATTGACATCAACCACATTTAAAAATCTATTTCCAGCCCAGCCATGATTCCCAATAGCCTGGCTATAGCATCATTTTTTTGATTTGGGGCTTCTTCCCAGAGCACTGCCCTGAGATGTATGGATCATGGTGGGTAAGGCAAGCCTTATTCTAAAAAAAAAATCTTCATCAACCTACAGTCGTGGCCAAAAGTTGAGAACGATACAAATATTAATTTTCACAAAATTTGCTGCTTCATTGTCTAAAATTTGCTGCTTCATATTTTTGTCAGATGTTACTATGGAATACTGAAGTATAATTACCAGCATTTCAAAAGTGTCACAGGCTTTTATTGACAATTACATGAAGTTGATGCAAAGAGTCAATATTTGCAGTGTTGACCCTTCTTTTTCAAGACCTCTGCAATCTGCCCTGGCATGCTGTCAATTAACTTCTGGGCCACATCCTGACTGATGGCATTTCATCTGACCATATGACATTCTCACAATCTTCTTCTGGATCATCCAAATGCTCTCTAGCAAACTTCAGATGGGCCTGGACATGTACTGGCACTGCAGGATTTGTGTCCCTGGCGGCGTAGTGTGTTACTGATGGTAGGCTTTGTTACTTTGGTCCCAGCTCTCTGCAGGTCATTCACTAGGTCCCCCCGTGTGATTCTGGGATTTTTGCTCACCATTCTTGTGATCATTTTGACCCCACGGGGTGAGATCTTGCATGGAGCCCCAGATCGAAGGAGATTATCAGTGGTCTTGTATGTCTTCCATTTCCTAATAATTGCTCCCACAGTTGATTTCTTCAAACCAAGCTGCTTACCTATTGCAGATTCAGTCTTCCCTGCCTGGTGCAGGTCTACAATTTTGTTTCTGGTGTCCTTTGACAGCTCTTTGGTCTTGGCCATAGTGGAGTTTGGAGTGTGACTGTTTGAGGTTGTGGACAGGTGTCTTTTATACTGATAACAAGTTCAAACAGGTGCCATTAATACAGGTAACGAGTGGAGGACAGAGGAGCCTCTTAAAGAAGAAGTTACAGGTCTGTGAGAGCCAGAAATCTTGCTTGTTTGTAGGTGACCAAAAACGTATTTTCCACCATTTTTTGCAAATAAATTCATTAAAAATCCTACAATGTGATTTTCTGGATTTTTTTTGCCCCACTGTATATGCAAATTGCCGTCATACAAACCGAGGCAGCAGACTTTGTGAAAATTAATATTTGTGTCATTCTCAAAACTTTTGGCCACGACTGTACACACAACACCCCATAATGACAAAGCGAATACAGGTTTTTATAAATGTTTGTTGTGAGCCTTGAAATTGAGCAAAACATGATGTCACCTTTTGCACACACTGCTTCAAAAGTGGATACTCTGTGTCTGACACGAGGCTCCAGAAATGGGAAACACCTGATCTTAGTTCACCTTGCAATGTGTCATTTGCCTGCAGCTCCACTATCGCACTCTCTATTCCAGCACGGTCAGGACAGAGGGCTGTGATGACTGGGGTCAGAGATGACACTGGCACATGAAAGAGGTTCTCAATGAAGTTGAAAAAGTGCTTGTACTCCATGATACCACTGAATCTTGACTCAAACTTCAACTCTTCCAACACACGCACAAATGCATCAGAGCTAAATGTTGCAGTTTGTCTGGGTTGGATGTGGTGACTGCTCTGAGTTTTGGGAAATTAACAAAATGTCAGGTATGAACAGTGTGGTGACTTTATTTGGAAATGCTGTGACCAGACGCAGCATTTTGCACTGAATTTGAACTTTCCCTTGGAGCTGGAGATTCACCGTGTTCAGGTGGCAGGGACTTAAAAAAGAAAGCTTTAATATTCCTTGTGGATCATCCATTTCTGGCTCCTCTCTCCCCTGGCTTGCAATAAATTCACGGATTTGACTACTTGCTGCATCACATTCTAAGTCACAGTCTGAGTGTAGCCACAAGTGCTTCCTGAGGAATGATACAATGAAACGTAACACATTTGCCAATATCCTCTTTTTCTCATCAGGCCTATGAGTCCCGTCTCCTTCCCTCGCATGTTTGGGGCGCCGTCAGTGGACACAGATCCCAGATTTGACCAGTCAATATTATTATCAGCAAAAAAAGTAACAAGGGCTTTCAGAATATCCTTTCCTCGTGTTTGTCCCTGAAGGGGCAGTAAACATAAGTTCCTCTCTGAACGACTCATTTTGAGGGAAACGGACCCAAACACATAATTGGGCAATGTCCCTTACATCAGTGCTTTCATCAAGTACAATACTAAAAGCAAGGCGCCACGGATATGTCAGTAATCAGTTGCTAACCGATGTCCTCGCTGATGTCTTCTACTGTATGTGTCTTGTTATGGTCGAGTCTGAGAGTTGCAGTCCCTTAATTTGCTTTAAAAGATCTTCCTTGTTTGTAAAATTGGCTGAGGCCAAAAAACATTCTTTGACAATCTCTACGTCTGTGATGGTCTTCTTGTTACTCGCGAGTATCCAAGCAATCTCATGTGTTGCCTCTGTCGTTTTCTCTGCAACACTGCTAGATCTGTCCATCATTTGTTGTTGTCCTTCGAGCTGTCTTTTGAGTTGCGCTATTTTGTTGTCTCTGAGGTTGCTTTGAGGTGGATATGTTTTGTCAAAGTGGGCATGGTGTGACTGGAAATGTTGCTCTCAATTGACTGTCTTCTGGCAAATTAGACAAAGTGAGCTAGTCCCATTATGCAGTACAAAAAAATATTTGTCTGTCCATTTCTCTTGGAACTATCTGTGTTCTTCTTGAATTGACCGTATCCTTCTCTTAGCCACCAGAGCCACGGTTGCTAGCTGCATTTCCCCCGCGCCATCTTCCTGATTTTCCTGGTTCTCCAGTGGTTGTTGGTTCATACTGTAGCTGTCACATTGTTCTGCAGCTCCCCCCCCTCATTTTCATTGTCAATAGATTTAGACTGCAAAATTAGCTAGTAGCAAACTGACATGTGTCAGTCGCTGTAGCTGAGCAGTTTGCCTTCTATTTCGGCCTTTCTGTTCAACAGCTGCGCTATACTGCCATCTATCTGCCGTCCAGAGAACAATCGATATATTCAATGACGTGATTCAGCCCTGCATTAAACACCTTGAATTGAAACTATCATTATTAAGAATGGAAAATATGAAAATCCCAGCGAGCTGCAAATTAAGGGCTCATGCGGCCTGCGGGCCACGCAATGAGTACCCCTGGTATAGGCCAACAGCTAAACACAGAAGAATTTGTTCAATGTCAATTATTTAGTGTAAAACACTAGCAACTTGAATTAGTTTCATTGGTTACCATAAAGTTTGTGATTTTAGCTATTATTCTTCCATTCCATAAAACCAAACTTTCTATTTCCTTATAAGTCAATATAATCGGTTGTGCTGATGAAAAGTAATATATTGAAATAGGAAAGAAGGGTCATGAAAGCTAGCAATGGGAAAGGTCCTCTCTGTGACCTTCATCACACTCTAGTTCTGGCAGCAGCAGCAGTTCTGCCGGAAGCAGTGTTCTCCCCCACAATGGTTCAGGTTGAGTAGTTCCAGCTGTCTCTCTCTCTCTTTCTCCCCCTCTCCTCATATCCTCTCTCTCCCTACAGTGGGACAGATAGATCTCCTCTGATCAGGGCTGAGGTATCATGGTCATAGTATGGCAAATTTCTCTGTATGCACAGTGGTATCTAGTTACTGTTAAGACAATGATAGGTAGAGATGATACAATTGGCTAACAATGGGCTAGCAAAGGAAGGCTTTAACCTTGAGTGCTCTCTCCCTCTCTCTCTGACATCATTAACGCTTGTGAATGGATGCTTGTCTTTTTATGTGGCACAACATTGTTTTCTCTGGCTTGGCATTACTGAATGAGCCAGCCCGCTTTTAAAATGCATGTTTACATCTATTTTTCATAATACTGTATTTGGTTGAATAGCAACCTCTTTCAGTAATAGGAAGTCTCTCCTAACAAAGTAAAATATTGGAATGTTCTGTCGGGAGGCTAAAGTTCAAGAGGGTTCTCAGGAACAACATTTGGTTCTGGATTGCCAAGATTAGTTTAGAATCAATGTGGATAATTGAAGTCATGCTACAGCAGTATTCAACTGAACAGTGTAAACCCCTTCAGCCTCCCAGCAGGCCTCAGCTCAGCAGAGGGAGCCTGGCAGGGTGGGGAGAGGAGAGGGAAGGAGTGGAGGAGGAGGGAGGGGCTCACTGTGACATGGCGTAGAAGAGACCATATGAAAGTCAGACAGACACACACACACCTGCTATGTCTAGGTCGGACTCAATCAGAGGCATGCATGCCTGTGTCTGCTTTGCGCAAGATCAGTCAGTCACTGTTCAATAATTCATTGGTCAGAGATAATGGTGGCCAGTCAGTCCTTCCTGCTCTGACATGGGCCATTTTGGAATCATTCTGATTGGATACCCATGCTCACTGTACTGCAAAGCAAACCAGTCAAATCAGGATGTACACTGAAATTCCAACTCTTCAAAGAGGACATTTGGAATTGCGTTTACTTTCTGAAATTGAAATGGAATTGACCCCAACCCTGGTAAAGACTTACTTGACCAAACTATTGACCAGAACCAGACAAATCTGACTCAAATAGTAGATAGGCTAGCTACTCACTTGAGACCCTATTTACATACTCATCATTTGTATTGTGTGTACATGTGTTTTTATTACTCCTGTTGTTTATGTATCCCGACAGAATGTCACCAGGCTCTCATTTCGTGGCCCGAGGTCTTACCTTTACTGTATTCATCTCAATCAATAGTTTGTTAACCCCTGAAATCATCAATCAATCACCCCTTCCTGTTAGCTAGTATCCAGCTGTTATTATACTAATGTATCCTGACACACATCACGTGACTAACCTAACCCAGTCAAACCAGAACAAGCTGTCCTGAGCTGGCCTGGTTACACATCCACCACACCGATGTAGGATTTTCATTTTATCACTCTTTTGTTGCTGAGAATTTTCCTTCAAAACATGAAATGCAAACTTGTAGTGTATTTGAGGTAAGTCTTGTAAAGTTTGTAATTAACACTGAAAGATGCATCAACCACTAAAAAAATATACATTAATTATAATGGGTTGGACTGAAAACCTAGAGGAGGGCAGCTCTCCAGGAAGAGGGTTTGACTGAAATCCTAGAGGGCGGCAGCTCTCCAGGAACAGGGTTCGACTGAAATCCTAGAGGAGGGCAGCTCTCCAGGAACAGGGTTCAACTGAAATCCTAGAGGAGGGCAGCTCTCCAGGAACAGGTTTGGACTGAAATGCTAGCTCTCCGGGATCAGGGTTGGACAGAAAACCTACACAGAAGAAGCAGTCCAGGACCAGGGTTGGACTGAAAACCTACAGGAGGATAGCTCTCCAGAAACATGTTTGGAGTGAACCTAGAGGAGGGAGTAGCTTTCCAGAAACATGTTTGGAGTGATCTTAGAGGAGGGAGTAGCTTTCCAGGAACATGTTTGGAGTGAACCTAGAGGAGGGAGTAGCTTTCCAGAAACATGTTTGGAGTGAACCTAGAGGAGGGAGTAGCTTTCCAGGAATAGGGTTGGAGTGAACCTAGAGAGAGTAGCTTTCCAGAAACAGGGTTGGAGTGAACCTAGAGAAGGGAGTAGCTTTCCAGAAACAGGGTTGGAGTGAACCTAGAGGAGGGAGTAGCTTTCCAGAAACAGGGTTGGAGTGAACCTAGAGGAGGGAGTAGCTTTCCAGAAACAGGGTTGGAGTGAACCTAGAGGAGGGAGTAGCTTTCCAGAAACAGGGTTGGAGTGAACCTAGAGGAGGGTGTAGCTTTCCAGGAACAGGGTAGGAGTGAACCTAGAGGGAGTAGCTTTCCAGGAACAGGGTAGGAGTGAACCTAGAGGAGGGTAGCTTTCCAGGAACAGGGTAGGAGTGAACCTAGAGGGAGTAGCTTTCCAGAAACAGGGTTGGAGTGAACCTAGAGGGAGTAGCTTTCCAGGAACAGGGTAGGAGTGAACCTAGAGGAGGGTAGCTTTCCAGGAACAGGGTAGGAGTGAACCTAGAGGGAGTAGCTTTCCAGGAACAGGGTAGGAGTGAACCTAGAGGAGGGTAGCTTTCCAGGAACAGGGTAGGAGTGAACCTAGAGGGAGTAGCTTTCCAGGAACAGGGTAGGAGTGAACCTAGAGGAGGGTAGCTTTCCAGAAACAGGGTTGTAGAGAACTGCTCTATACAGTGCGAAAGGAAAAACAACAAATGTGTTACAGAGGGATACAATAACAACCTGTTCTCAGTACAGGCACATTTAGTATTGAAAACAAACTACCCTTATAACTGATAAATAGCATGCAGCTATTGCATGACAGAGCAAAATGTGTAAAATATATTTTATTCAGTTGTATGAGGTCATTATGAAACAAATCATTAAACGGCTAATACCAGTAAGGATACTTAACAACAAACAAATCATACAAGGATTCAAGGCAAGTGCTGCGTTTATGAGATAAATAGGCCCAACCTCAACCAATCTGCTCAATGAACTCCAAACAACCTCCGAGTGTTTCTTTCCTGTGAGATCTAAAGCATCAATAATAACAGAAAGCTTCAAAGAGGATTCTGGGGCTGAGAGCGCGAGAGAGAGATAGAATCCGCATCTCATCCTCCTCCTCACCTGAGACAGCACCAACACACACACACACCTCCCGTCGTGAACAGGGGTGGGGAATAGGACACAGGGGACGTGCTCCAGTAATGGTTCCTGAATCTGACACCACACCTCCAAAACACATCATACAGTCCTGGACCAGGCGGTAACATAAGGAAACTCGAGAGACTGCAGCTAATACTGTAGGCACAACAGGCTAGCTAGGCTAATAATAACATACAGTACCAGGCCATAACATGGACATTGGACAACATATTACAAAGACTGCATGCAGCACATGGCCAAGGCACAACAGGCTAGCTAGGCTAATAATAACATAAAGGCCTAGCAAGGATAGTGAGCCAAGTCCCATACTAATCCCATGCTGTCATAATGAAAAGGACAGATTTCGTGGCTGTGCTGGATGTTGTTGGATGGTGGATGATGTTAAGGAGGTCCAGTTCGCATCCCAAATGGCACCCTGTTCCCTATTTAGTGCACTACTTCTGACACTGAGGGAGGCTAGCCAGGCCAAAGCCATTATGAAGAAGATATTAAGGCGTGCCCTCCCCACCTGAAACATTCAGACAAACCTTTTTCTTCCCTTTCAGGGTGGGATTAAAAAACAGCAATGTAGGAGGAGAGGAAAGGGTGGGATGAAAGGGTTGTGTGGCTGGGGTATTAACTAACTAACGCTCCCTGGGCATTTTGTTTCGTCATGCTCATGCAAAAGGGAAGGGAAACTACCTGACACATCCTAGACCTAGAGAGATGGGTGGAGAACATGACAATCACATCCCATAAAAGGAGCAACAGCTATGGCTGGTAAAAAGAGGTAATGATCCAGCCATCCCAGCTGGGGGCTGGGGAGTTTGTGTATGCGGCAGGCAGACCCTTAGCTCTGCAGGCCGCCTGGCCCCTTTAGCAAAGCTGCCTCTCTCATTCTAATGGTGTTAGCATCAAACAGCCCATTAAATCAGCCTGCTTGAGAGGATTACACACACACCCTCCCACTGCCTGCTTGTAAAACCCACAACACAACAGTCAAACACAGAGAGCACAGAAAACCCAGCACCTACCTACCATATCCCTTTTCGCGTCCACATCATTTTCCTTTTACTGAGTGTTGGAGTCTGTGCTGCAGCGCGACATGAAGCAAGAGAAGGAGGTGCTTGATGTTACCCACTGCTGGGCTGATAGCTCCTGCTTCCTCTCGACCAGACCTGCGTGGATGATAATGATGATGATGCGGTGCCTTTCAGGAGAAAGGCCCTGCCCGTTGCCTTGGAAACTACAAAGTGATGGAGAGGTGGTGCTGCGTGGCAATTGGTCCCCCCCCCCCCAATGAGGGGCTCCCTTGCTGGGACTGGGAGGGTCATGGCTCGAAGGGATCCATCTTTTGTCAGAATTGACCTTTCGTAGCAGGTTTAAGACAATTTACGCAGCAAATTAGGGGAATAAACATGGCAGGTTAGGAAAGGAGTTAAGGTTAGCTAAAATGCAAAAAAATACAGAAAGAAGCTGGATCCCATCTAGACATGACCGGTGGGAGGTGCTGTTGCTGTAGATGAGAGCCAGGGCAGGCTGAGCAATGAAAAGAGCTTGGATGTAGAGGAGAAAGTGATCTCTGCTAAAACAACAACCTCATCTAGTAGCAGCATGGAACAAAACACTAGGGAAAGATTCTGCATATTGTTAGGGTTGCGTCAATTCGAATCTGGTATCAGGATAAATATGACATTGAGTCATATTATGTACTATGTATTTATTACATAAGCAATAAGTGGTAAATGCAATTTTCGTAAATACGGGCTCTCTATCCCACCTCGCAGGGCAAACAGAGAACTGACTTGTCCCTGACAAAGATATTATAAATATATTCTGACAGAGGTAGTTCCAGCTTCCGAGCCGGCCTGTCAGAGTAGAGACAGGCTGGGTGAGACTAAACCACGCCCAATCGTTGATTGTTGGCGCAGAGGCTGGTCCCAGCCCCCTAAGCGCTTCAGCGGTCAGTCATTGTAACTGTGTAGAATATACAGTTATCAGGCACCTGGCTCCTGTTATCTAACAAAAGACTGTGATGGCTTTCTTCCTGGGAAGGCAGAACCAAGAGGCGGACCAAAACGCAGCGTGGTTAGAGTTCATGTTAATTTAATAAGGTAACTCAAACATGAACAGGATACAAAACAATAAACGTGAAAACCGAAACAGTCCTAACTGGTGCATAAAACACAAAGACAGGAAACAACCACCCACAAATCCCAACACCTAAATATGGTTCCCAATCAGAGACAATGACTAACACCTCCCTCTGATTGAGAACCATATCAGGCTAAACATAGAAATAGACAAACCAGACACACAACATAGAATGCCCACCCAGCTCATGTCCTGACCAACCCTAAAACAAGGGGAAAACACACAAGAACTATGGTCAGAACGTGACAGACTGTTTGTTCTCGCAACACTACGTTCTGAATGTGCCCCCCCTAACTCATTGCACAGTTCCTGTCTTCATGTTATTCTGTATTTTTCCATCATGAGAAAGGCCCATGGCCCTGAAACTGTTAACAATGTTTCAAGTCAGCTATGTTGCATAACACATACATCCACACAAGCCAACAGCAGATAATATTCAATCACATATATGGTAACGGGCTATAGTGCATAACACAGAATCCTCGTAATCTGGGTTCTACTTCTAAAACTTATTCAAATTAAGCATAGATTGATTTATCCAAATTATTAAAATATCGTTTTGTCTAATGTAACTGTTGAGTTAGAAATGGAGCTATTGCACAGTGCAACATGCCTACATGAGCACAATAAGATAAAGTTAGTGTTATTTCAGATTGTGGCAAGGTGGGCACCTTGAAGTAAGGAACAGTTTTACTCCAATGGATCATTTATTTGAATAAATAGAGTGGTTAAAATCAGGACATAAACTAAAACTATAAAACAAGGCAAAAAAGTTAAAAGCATAAAATCTAGCCAATTTACTCTTGCTTTCCACTCCAAACTGCCTCTCTTCCCAAACACATATACACCTGCATTCAATCAACTCAAATTGGTGGGAGGGGCTTAGCATACACAATTGAGTACCACAGTATCAGCCATAATACCCATAAAACCTAGCGATAAAACACAAAAATGGTTCCAATAGTTTTTATGTCATTTTTCCATAGGGGATTTTAGAACTTCTTCTTATAAGGCCTGCGTTTTAGCATACGCTTACCCTGGTGTGACGTTTTGATCATGCGCAGATCTCACTTGGACAAGGTAATATATTTGCCTGTAATTACCCCCCCCCCCCCTCCCCCCACCAAAAAAAAAGAAACCTAGTTAGCTGTTAATGTGGCTATCAGAACTGCACATCCTGTCGCAAGTTTTGACATCATCGCTCAAGGCAGAGTGTGGGGAAAACCTCCACATTTCTCCATACAAACTCATCGACATGTAGTAAGTATATATTATAGCCTTTTTGTTTTTCATGTAAATAATTGATATTGTGTGTATTCTTGTTTAGAGTTCATCAAATGACCTAGCTAGCTATCTTAGCATGTTTTAATTACCCCCAAAAATGTATTAGCCTGGCCTTTTGTAGCTAACTTAGGTCTCTGCATCAATCAGAAGCAAGTATGGCTCTGTGCTATGGATTGTAACCAGTACCCCAACAAGCACACTTGCATTTGATTGTTTGCTAGCTGCAAACATGCTATTTTGGTTAGGTCAAAGATATGTGGTTAGCTAGATGCTTATGAAAATGTGCAAGATAACCACCGACTGTAGTTGTGTACAGTGCACTTTACCTACCTTACAGCTAAAGTTGTACCGTATCACAGTGGTTTCCTGACAGGCGGTGGTGATATGCTAGTGAATGTGCCTAAATATCCCTGCCCCGGGGGACATGTTCCATTCCTACACGTCAGTCTCTTTCAGATGATCCCTCTATCACTGTTGGTCCTCCTCAGTGACCTCATGGCTGAGGGTTTTAACTTTCCTCTTGAAATAGAATCAGAAGTACAGTCGTATAGCTCATCGCAATACTTCACCTCTATGGGAAAATAGTATCCTGGACTGTCCTGATCATTTAGTTCAGCAACCAGATAATTCCTCCATCCCAGCAGAAATGTCCCATCCACAATGTAGGATTTTAGATGTTTTTGTATTTATTAGGGATCCCCATTAGCTGCTGCCTAAGGCACTTACATTACATAACAAACAAAATATAAAACGGTACATCCTGTAACATTATTACTCCACTACAAATCTACAGTACAAAATGTATAATACCACCATACAACAATATTACAATGTACGTGTGTGTAGAGTGCATGTGCTAGCGCTTGTGTGCGTATGTGTGTGTCTGTACGTGTGTCTCTTCACAGTCCCCGTTGTTCCATAAGGTGTATTTTTACCTGTTTTTTTCAAATCTGATTCTACTGCTTGCATCAGTTACGTGATGTGGAATAGAGTTCCATGTACTCATGGGTCTATGTAGTACTGTGCGCCTCCCATAGTCTGTACCTTTGGTGACATGTCTTGTGGGGTATGCATGGGTGTCCGAGCTGTGTGCTAATAGTTTAAACAAACAGCTCGGTACATTCAGCTTGTCAACACTTCTTATAAGTAGTGATGAAGTCAATCGCTCTTCTAATTTGAGCCATGAGAGATTGACATGCATATTGTTAGGTTCTAATTCTCGGAGTAAAAACTCTACGGACACTATGAAAGCTCAAACCAAGTTTATTCTTCCAGAGAGTCAATACAGCTGCATTAGACCAAGAAATATTCACACAAGCACTGATATTTAACCCTTTGTCCAATGCTGAGTCTCCTCATACACATCTGAACAAACATTGTATCTCATATTGCTAGGCAGGAAACTAAGTGATACTGGCCATAATCTTTTCTTTCTCCTTTAACGTGACCTGACCTCAACCCCCTTCATCACCAATCCATGGCTCTCTCACCTTATCAATGCCTGTCACATGTGATCGCTTTCCCTACATTCCAAGCTTAACCATTAACCTCTGGTGTAGCCTCTCGGCTATGGCACCCTTTAGGCCTCTATTACAACTAATGATTAATAACATTTTAAAGTTCGGAAATCCAAACCTATCAGTCCCCCCTTTTTGAACAATTGACATCATACTGTTCAACATTACATAAACTTGAAAATGACTTATAAATTGACAAACGATAATAAAACATGAACACAAACAAATAAACGCGATTAACATTCACCGTGAGGTTTACAAACTCAGACTTATGGCCTGTGTTCTATGATCACACCTTATTTCCATTTCTCATAGAACACTGAGCCGTTGACTTCTTCCATTTCAACTTTCTTCTTCTGGTTCCTGAGAGAGTGATAGCACAAGACTTTAAAAGCAACGAGAAACACAAAACAAAACAGTATTAACAATGTGGTAAGCTATGCATAATTATATGTGCATTAAAACCCAAAGTCTGATAGCATGACAATTCCCACTCTCTTTGCCTGACTCTATGCCTCCAGGATACTTTTCTACGGAGTTTGGCAAAAATGAAATCCCTAAAAAGCCTCCTCATGCTTTCACCCAGTCTTCCCCTTCCCGGCCACAGGTTCCGAGAGGTGTACCCAGGCCATGTCATTTTCACTTTGTTCCCCATCTCCTCCATTGCCACCTGATAGGCATGTCACCTGATAGGCATGTCACCTGATAGGCATGTCACCTGATAGGCATGTCACCTGATAGGCAAGTGAGTAGCCCTAATCACCAATACACTACGTTTCACATCAATTCCTTCAGAATGTTGTCCAGAGTACAATTACCCAACATCTGTCCTTTTATATGACGCATTAAGCAACAAACCCAACTATGGCGGTTAAAGTGGCTCCCAGACCCAACCATCTGCATGTCTACAGTGGAATTTAGTATTTTTTTCTCTCTTATCTCTGCTTCCTCTGTCATGGCATCTTCAAGCTCACCCATTAAGCAGCTGGATCTTACTTCACGTGAGAAGTGTGAACCCACCGAGGAGAGATGTGACAGTCTTTACCGCAGAAGGTGCTGTAAGGAGTACTGTGTGTGGACCAGACCAACGCTGTCCCAACATCCCCGCCTGGTGTATCTTGATGTACACACAATCTCCAGAATTCAGCCCGTGCCCTCAGTTAGCTCCTGCTCCTCATATGCTTCATGTGTGCTGCAATGCATGGGTCATTTCCTGACAACATAGACTCTCTCATTATGGCAAGATCACTAATTTGCGCCGTGAATAACAGCCCCCGATTCTCCCATCAGTCTCCCAGTTACCATCTACCAAGCCATGTGGCACTAGTCCTCATTAATGTTATCCCAACAATGCTACTAAAGTAACCCCTGCTACTACTAACATGGCCCATAACTATAGCCTCGTTCAATTGCTGTCCCTACAGCGACTGCTGTTAACTACTGCATGGAATCTGTCAAGTGTTCACTGGCTGTTTGAAATTGGGAAAGAGATTAATGACGTTGGAATAATATCCAACCTAACAAAACTCTGAGTCACAGGTTTCTTGAAAGTTGACAATCGTGTCTGAAATGCCAGCACTATCTCTGCTACTTTCACCATGATCTGGGTATGTGTAATGTTCCATTTAACTTCACAATAGTCCCTATATTGTGCAGTTAGCTGTCCTACCTCTGCTGCGAGTTATCTCCTGTAACAACATACAGAGTCTCTGGGAATGACACCACTCTATTCCCACAACCTGAGCCCCCACAGATCTACACCCCAGTCACTACGGGGTGCCGGAGGACATCGTCTCTGATCTGGGTCCCCAGTTCACGTCCCGGGTATGGAGGGCGTTCATGGAGCGTCTGGGGGTCTCGGTCAGCCTGACCTCCGGTTATCACCCCGAGAGTAATGGGCAGGTGGAGAGAGTGAACCAGGAGGTGGGTAGGTTTCTGCGGTCGTATTGCCAGGACCGGCCTGGGGAGTGGGTGAGCTGGCATCCGAGCCAGACTGAGGCTCCTGCGGTGGAGGAATGGGCGCAGCGCACCAAGGAGACCGGAGGGCCGTCCAGGAATCCCTCCAACTAGCGCGTGGACGGCAGAAAAGGAGTGCTGACCGCCACCGCAGTGAGGCCCCCGTGTTTGTACCGGGGGACAGGGTCTGGCTCTCGACCCGAAACCTACCCCTCCGCTTGCCCTGCCGGAAGCTGGGGCCGCAGTGTGTAGGGCCCTTCAAAGTCCTGAGGAGAATAAACGAGGTGTGTTATCGATTACAACTCCATTCCTATTATCGTATTAACCCCTCGTTTCATGTGTCTCTCCTCAGGCCGATGGATATTGAGGGGTCCCCGGCGTACACGATACGGGCCATTCTGGACTCGAGACGCCAGGTGAGGGGCCTGCAGTACCTTGCACGGTCCGGAAGAGAGGTGCTGGGTACCGGTTGGGGACATTTTGGATCCGTCAACGTTGAGGGATTTCCATCACCTCCATCCGGATCGCCCTGCGCCGGTGTCGGCGCGCTGCTAGTGCCGCGCGTCGGGGAGGGGGGGGTACTGTCACGACTCCTACCGAAGGTGGCCCCCGTTCGGGTGGCGCTCGGCAGTCGTCGTCGCCGGCCTACTAGCTGCCACTGATTCTTTCCTCCCCCTCCTTGTCTGTTTATTGGTTACACCTGTTATGTATTGTGGTGATTAGTTGGGCTTTATTAGCCAGCCGGCCTGCCTGTTCTTTGTGCGGGATTGTTTTTGTGACATTTGTGCATGTTTGAGACAAACGTGTTTTTTCCTGTTTGTGGGTTTTTCTGGACTGTTTTAGTCCCCGTGTTAGGGGCATTTGTTTTTGTGAGCGCCCAGTGTTTCGTGGGGTGGCCTATGTTCACCGTGTGTGTATTAAAGAGCACTACCTTGAACTCTCTGTTTCTGCGCCTGACTTCGCACCCACTACACCCAGATCGTTACACCAGCAGACCCAATCTGGTGAAATTTTAATAAAAAAATGAAATCAGCAATACACATCACAATCCATTTGGAGTAACTGCCAACCCTCATTAACATATTTTTCCTTCTATATGCAGACTGAACAAAATACATTTGTATATTTACCCAAAGCCCAGGGAACTGGTCATTTTCCCTTCGAACACGATTCACATTGATTCAAAAACCTGTTAAATCAAAAAAACATATTGTTTGCCTTCATTAGACAACTTTGTTCCAATATTTCTGTAAATAACTGACATTTATTTCCATAGTAATTTGTTATGGATCCATAACTAAATCAACATCTGCATTTTGAAAGAGTTTTTTTTATCATTATTTTATTAACAAAATTGGTTTATTAGGCTACTGTGCAGTCTAGAATACATACTGTAGTAAACATGGAAGTGCCGAATTCCTTATATAAAGGACAGCAGGTCATGTCTGTACTACAGAATGTGGTGCACTCGAGAGACCGGTGATATTTCATAATTGTGATGTCTTCTCTAATATTCTATAATGTATAACAACCTATTCTAGAAGCCTATTGTTTGTGTATGATCTTTATTCATTGTTCAATGTCAGGTACAGGCAGGGATGAATAGGGCCTTCAGCAAGTAAGACACAGTAAGAAATCATTTGAATGTCACAGATATAAATACAAGCAAAACTTGAATGTATTATAACCTATTATGGGAGCCTAATGGGTGGGTGTGAACTACAGCGCATTCGAAAAGTATTCAGACACCTTGACTTTTTACACATTTTAAATTACAGCGTTATTCTAAAATTGATTAAAATTATTTATTTTTCATCAATCTACACACACTACCCCATAATGACAAAGAGAACTGTTTTTTAGAAATGTTTGCAAATGTATAAAAAATAATAGCGAAATACCTTATTTACATAAGTATCCAGACCCTTTGCTATGAGACTTGAAATTGAGCTACTGTAAGGTGCATCCCATTTCCATTGATCATCCAAGACATGATTGTGTCAAGGCACAGATCAGGGGATGGGTACCAAAAACTTTCTGCAGCATTAGGTTCCCAGGAACACAGGGGCCTCCATCCTTCTTAAATGGAAGAAGTTTGGAACCACCTAGACTCTTCCTAGAGCTGGCTGCCCAGCCAACTGCGCAATCGGGGGAGAAGGGACTTGGTCAGGGAGGTGCCGGAGAATCCGATGGTCATTCTGACAGAAATCCAGTTCCTCTGTGGAGATGGGAGAACCTTCCAGAAGGACAAATATTTCTGCAGCACCCGATTGGAGTTTTCAAAAGGCATCCAAAGGACTCTGACCATGAGAAACAACATTCTCTGGTCTAATGAAACCAAGATTGAACTCTTTGGCCAGAATGACAAGTGTCACGTCTGAAGGAAACCTGACACATCCCTACGGTGAAGCATGGTGGTGGCAGCATCATGCTTTGGGGATGTTTTTCAGTGGCTCCAGAGCATTCAGGACAGACTGGGGTGAAGGTTCACCTTCCAACAGGATAACGACCCTAAGCACACAGCCCAGACAACGCAGGAGAAACTCGCCAAATCAGGTTTGCCAAGCTTGTAGCGTCATACCCAAGAAAACTTGAGGCTGTAATCACTACCAAAGGTGCAACAAAGTACTGAGTAAAGGGTCTGAATACTAATGTAAATGTGATATTTCCGTTTTTTTATTTGTAAAAATTTGCAAAAATGTCTAAACCTATTTTTGCTTTGTCATTATGGGGTATTGTGTGTAGATTGATGAGGGGGGGGAATCTATTTAATCTGTTTTAGAATGAGGCAGTAATGTAACATGTGTAAAAAGTCAAGGGGTCTGAATACTTTCCACATGCACTGTATGTGGAATATTTTTGAACCATTGTCTTCCCTGACAATAGGTACTGACAGGAGGAGTACTATGAGTCTGTCAGAGTTTCACGCTGGATGGGGAGGCTTTAGTGGTCCACAAAACGAAGAAGCAGGTGTCCCTTCCAGTGATGTGGAGCTGATGTAATGTGGAGCTGACCATCCTTACTCGACCTGGTGCTAGTGAGGATGGTGTTCATGGAGACTGTAAGCCCTCCGTCCTTTGACTTCACAGCCTCTTCAATGGTACGGTCCCTTGCACCATAGGGACACTTGACCTCACCACTGCTGTGGTGTCCACTAGACCATCCGGTGAGGCACCCAGGATCACAGACCCTGTGACGCAAAGTCCTGACTTTTGCACATCCATCCCTGTAGCCATTTTTAATTCCTTGTTGCCCTCCTCTTCGTTATGTGCCCCACTTTACAGACTCACCCCATCCAACGACTGTGATCAGAGGACACTTTTTAGAAGCAACGGAGTACCACGCTTGGCCCTAACCACTGCTCCATAATTGCTGTACCGTCAACCTCCCTCTCCTCATGGTGTGCCAGTTGGGGTTGGTGCGCTGTCCAACTATTGCCTGCCTCCAGCTGCTCCACCGACAGCGCCATGCCAGATTGCCCCAGGTGCCCTTGTTTTTTAGCAATGTCCGGTACAGACAGGGATGGCAGGGAGGGTAGTGGTTGTTCTAGCTCAGGTTCAAGGAGACATGCCATTCCACTGAAGCTGCCCCGGAGACTGTTCCTTATCCACGGAAGATGTTGTAGTCTTTGAGCCAGGCACAGGTCCTCCACTGACTGCACCTTGTTGGGCACGGCTGGTTTCCTCCACTCACATTCCATATCCGTACTGCAGATATTGTGAACCACAAATAGGCTGCATGGCTACACTCATGTGGTAGAGAGAATGCTCTGGTCAACTATAGAGACCTGCCAAGAGGAAGGATGTTAAGTGACACAAGCCTTTCAATGCATGACTTTGAACACCTTGAATTGTAATTTATTTGATGACATTACAGCTGTAGAATATTTCATAAATTGTAATTTTCATGAGGACAAGTGGTTTTTCCATAGACTTTGAATTGATAACTTGGGATTTTATCACTTGACATATCAATTATATAGTGGGAAGGATCCTATAAATGAAGACTGTGTTATTGCATGTACCACTCCGAATAAATAAATACTGTGCCTTTTTAAGATTTATCTGGTCGTGCAGCTATACTGAAAAAATATAAATGCAACATGTAACAATTTCAAAGATTTTACTGAGTTACATTTCATATAAGGAAATCAATCAATAAAAATAAATGAATTTGGCCCTAATCTATGGATTTCACATGACTGGGCAGGGAAGCAGCCATGGTGAGCCGATGCCTTCCCAGGACCACCCCACTGGGGAGCCAGGCTCAGCCAATCAGAATTAGTTTTTCTCCACAAAAGGGCTTTATTACAGACAGAAATACTCCTGTTTCATCAACTGTCCGGGTAGCTGGTCTCGGATGATCCCGCAGGTGAAGAAGCCTGATGTGGAGGTCCTGGGCTGGGGTGGTCTACGGTTGTGAGGCCGGTTGGAGGTACTGCCAATAACATTGGAGGTGGCTTATGGTAGAGAAATAAACATTGAATTCTCTGGCAACCGCTCTGGTGGACATTTCTGCAGTCATGACAATTGCACGCTCCCTCACATCTGTGGCATTGGGTTGTGACAAAATTGCACATTTTAGTGGCCTCTTATTGTCCCCAGCACACGGTGCACCTGTGTAATGATCATGCTGTTTAATCAGTTTCTTGATATGCCATGCCTGTTAGGTGGATGGATTATCTTGGCGAAGGAGAAATGCTCACTAACTGGGATTAAACGAATTTGTGAGAAACATTTGCGAGAAAAGTTTCTGGGAACTTTTATTTCAGCTCATGGAACATGGTACCAACACTTTGAGTTCATATATTTTTTCAATTATGAATATATATATACACACACACACACAGTACCATTCACAAGGGTTTTTCTTTATTTTTACTATTTTCTACATTGTAGAATAAACTATGAAATAACACACATAGAATCATGTAGTAACCAAAAAAGTGTTAAACAAATCAAAATATATTTTAGATACTACAAAATAGCCACCCTTTGCCTTGATAGCTTTGCACACTCCTGGCATTCTCTCAACCAGCTTCACCTAGAGTTACCACATATGCTGAGCACTTGTTGGCTGCTTTTCATTCACCCTGTGGTCCAATTCATCCCAAACCATCTCAATTGGGTTGAGGTTGGGTGATTGTGGAGACCAGGTCATCTGATGCAGCACTCCATCACTCTCCTTCTTGGTCAAATAACCCTTACATAGCCTGGAGGTGTGTTGGGTCATTGTCCTGTTGAAAAACAAATGATAGTCCCACTAATCGCAAACCAGATGGGATGGCGTATTGCTGCAGAATGCTGTGGTAGCCATGCTGGTTAAGTGTGCCTTGAATTCTAAAAAATCACCTACAGTGTCACCAGCAAAGCACCATCACACCACCTCCATGCTTCACGTAGTGTTCACACATGAGGCGATCATTCGTTCACCTACTCTGCGTCTCACAAAGACACGGCGGTTGGAACCAAAAATCTCAAATTTGGACTCATCAGACCAAAGGACAGATTTCCACCGGTCTAATGTTCATTGCTTGTGTTTCTTGGCCCAAGCAAGTCTCTTCTTCTGAGGCCTGATTTATGCAGTCTCCTCTGAACAGTTGATGTTCAGATGTGTCTGTTACTTGAATTGCTTTAAACTTTAAACAACACTTTTTATGGATATCTTTAAGAAATGGCTTTCTTCTTGCCACTCTTCCATAAAGGCCAGATTTGTGCAATATACGACTGATTGTTGTCCTATGGACAGAGTCTCCCACCTCAGCTGTAGATCTCTGCAGTTCATCCAGAGTGATCATGGGCCTCTTGGCTGCATCTCTGATCAGTCTTCTCCTTGTATGAGCTGAAAGTTTAGAGGGACGGCCAGGTCTTGGTAGATTTGCAGTGGTCTGATACTCCTTCCATTTCAATATTATCGCTTGCACAGTGCTCCTTGGGATGTTTAAAGCGTGGGAAATCTTTTTGTATCCAAATCCGGCTTTAAACTTCTTCACAACAGTATCTCGGACCTGCCTGGTGTGTTCCTTGTTCTTCATGATGCTCTCTGCGCTTTTGACGGACCTCTGAGACTATCACAGTGCAGGTGCATCTATACAGAGACTTGATTACACACAGGTGGATTGTATTTATCATCATTAGTCATTTAGGTCAACATTGGATCATTCAGAGATCCTCACTGAACTTCTGGAGAGAGTTTGCTGCACTGAAAGTAAAGGGGCTGAATAATTTTGCACACCCAATTTTTCAGTTTTTGATTTGTTAAAAAAGTTTGAAATATCCAATAAATGTCGTTCCACTTCATGATTGTGTCCCACTTGTTGTTGATTCTTCACAAAAAAATACAGTTTTATATCTTTATGTTTGAAGCCTGAAATGTGGCAAAAGGTCGCAAAGTTCAAGGGGGCCGAATACTTTCGCAAGGCACTGTATATTCTATTCTATTCATCCCAAAAGCATCAACCCACTGGGCATACTGGTTGAATTAATGAAATTACGTTGAATTGACGTCTGCACAACGTCTGCACAACGGGACGCTTTTCTACCCTAACGGGGCACTACCAGGCCTATATAGAAGATGGCGTATGTGTGCTATCGTCAAGGAATATCATGGTGGACGGCAGAGAAGCTTCCATTATCCTGCTTGTCGTTCATGGTGTATATTTCAAAACTGGAGTTGATTTTGATAGTGTTGATGAAACATGTCTAGTTGCATTGTATTCCCCGAAGGCTAATTGTAACCTTTTGTATCAACCATCTTCACCTGTACCCGAGTATCCTCTGACTGGTCTCCGATTACCATCCCATATGTTTACCAGGAGGAAAGACAAGTTTACAACAGATGTTAAGAGTATTTTTATTTTGGTCCTTGCTATGCGGGATCCTTGTGACGTCCCAACTCTGACGTCATTGAATTGAAGTGGTTTATCTAATCTAATGGTTTAAGGTTAGGGCAGGGTTCAAACGATCCCGGATAGCACTAGACTTTTCCTTTTGGTGCATATTTCTGAGGACAATTCTATTGAAATACATACATTTAAATAATATATTATATGTCTGTGCAAATATGATTACACATTTTGAACAAAAAATACAGAAAGAAAATTTTAAAAAACGTTCTACAAACATGAGCAGGCCAGGCTGCAATACATTTTTCTGAATATAAAAATACATATTTTCATGTTGCGGCTAGGACATGTTTCCCCACCAGGTGGTGTACTTTCATCACTTCTCGCCTGAGGGGGGTTGTGTGACTTGGACATCGAATTAATTGAACTGAACAAACTGTTCTCGAAACTACTGCAGATCCTGTAATTTAGGTTTCAAGCAGATATGAGCTTAAATAATTAATTCATGTGACAAATAGGTTCTAGTCCTGTCACATGAAATGTTGATTGTGTTGTATTGCTCTTTAGCGACTCTTTTACTTTCATACTACACCATGTCAATCAGAGGAGGCTGGTGGGAGGAGCTATAGGAGGACAGGCTCATTGTAATGGCTGGGATGGTATGAATGCAACAGAGTCAAACATGTCTCCATGTTGTTTGTGTTTGATATCATTCCATTAATTCCATTCCAGCCATTGCAATGAGCCCATCCTCATATTGCTCCTCCCACCTGGCTCCACTGATGTCAATGCAGTCCAACAATGACTAAACCCTGTAATCATATTCCCAGCTGTATAAGAAACGAGAGCATATTTCAACACCATTTAGACTCAAGCTTGGAGAAATAAAAAAAATAAAAAACTTTATTATGAAACAATTATGGAGTAAACCAAACTCTCGATTTTTTTCTTCTTCTCAAAATCATTTATTTACTATAATACATAGCAGATGTTAAAATCTTAAGAGTTTGTACACCGGCTTGAATGAGGCAGATCTTATGAATAAAATTGAAACTACACAAAAGGTATATTCTATCTAGCAGCTGCACACTCCTTTCTCCCCTTCCACCACATTATCTGGAGTGTCTCTATAGAGACGAATAACAATAATAGGTTGTCTGAACTGGCATCCTATTCCCTATATAGTGCACTTCTTTTGACCAGGATCCATAGGGCTCTGGTGAAATGTAGTGAACTACGTAGGGAATTAGGGTGCCATTTAAGTCACAGGCATAGTCTTGAGTCTTAAAAATGTCTTCGATCTGTCAATCTGTTTCCCCCTTCATCCCACCAAGCTCCTCTCTCCCTCTACTTACACTTTTCCTTTCCAGAACTTTCTAAGCAGCATCTTTTACTTACAGCAAAACAGAATTCCGTACCATTTACAAAGAAGCAATGGTTCTTTATTCATAAGATGAATGGCATTAGGTACACAGTCAATTAATCTAGCCCAAACATTTTTGTACATCATACCACAAATAAATCTGATTATAGTAGGTTTTACAAGATTATACAGAATTTCAGTACCCCATGGTATTTTGCTAATAATAATAATCATATCTGCTGATAAATATATATATATATATGTATATATATATATATATATATATATATATACATATATATATATACTTACACACACACATATATATATATATATATACACACATACACTTATATATAATTTCCCCCCCTCTATTTAAGGGAAACAATTAGACAGATAACCAAAATATGATATTAAGAGTTAACTTGCATTGCAAAAAGAATGGATGAACAATAGATACAATTTCAGCCCTGTTTCAATGTTTCCCTCAATCAAGTTAGATAAAAAAATATCATCTGAATGAAAGCGGTTAATGTTGAGTTGTAAATTCAGTCTTTTTTTTTATTGTTCATTTTTTGGAGGCAAAAAAATACATGCAAATTTAGTTGAACAAACAGAGGAAAACAAAGGTCTCTTATTGGTGAGTATCAAGACCGCCAAGACATTTCATCAATGAAACAAAACAAGAGAGACCGAGACTGCTTTGCAATGAGTTCATTTCAGAGTTAACACAGAGATGTGCCAGTAGGGTTCTAGTAGTGGGATGCTTCCTTCATAAGCTTCAGGAATTGCATGAGTTCTGCTCCAATAGGAGGCCAGTCTGTCTTATGTCCCGGTCTGGTGCAGTACAGCATCAGTCTTTCACGTAGAGTCCCCTCCCTCCCAAACAGTGCGAGGCGTTGGGAGCAGGTAGACACAAAGCCTGCCAACGTTCACTGTCTTTCTGTCCCTCAAACCGTTCAGATAAAAATGTAAATCATACTGGTAAAAATACAAGAATCCATCATCATCGCCAAATCATACAAAAATAAACAAGCAGAAGAATGTCTACGCTGGTAGAAGTATCATAACAGATGATGCCTCATCTAACGTCAAGTTCACTTGAATGAATAAAGGGTTTAAAAAAACAAAACACAACTAGTATAAATATATTTTCCTTATATTTTGCAAGGTGTTGTAGAATTTAGCAAATCATTTTTGCATCGCATGTTTTTGTCCGTCTGCTGGAGGCATACAGCATCTTTATTACTGTGTATTACTGTACAGCACTGAATGAAGAAAAATGCATTTGTTTTGATGTTGTTTTTTGTTCCTGGGGGAGAGCTCGATGAGTCAGTCACCCCTGAATCCAGTCAGTCACCCAGAAAGGGGAGCAGAGAACAAAGTTGATCATTTAGTAATGTTGTTGTTTTGCAGTCAGAGGGACACCAAAGGGAGGGGAAAGGAGGACACATCACCCTATGTCCCCCCACCAGCCCAGCCTTTCCCCTACCCCACCTAGGTCTATATGAGTGGTTCAGGCTGCAGGGACATACTGTGCTGGATCTGCTGGGGCTGAAGAGGAGGGGGCAGCTGCAGGGGCCTCAGGGCCTCCACCATGCTGTGACAGTGGTGGGGTGGTGGGGTGCTCTCGGTGCTGGAGCTCTCCTGGATGTCTCCGCTGTAGAAGAAGTAGTGGCTCTGCTGGATGAAGGACTCGATGACAGACTGGTTGAGCTTGGTGGTGGAGAGTGTGTCCTTGTTCTCAAAGTCGGGACGCATCAGCGTGGGCCAGAAGCAGATGGATAGATTGTCGGCTGTCATCAGGGTGGTCTTACTCTGCTGGCTCACCCTGGGGAAACACACAATTTCCCTGATTTATTCCAACCATACTTATTTTGTACTTTATTTCAAAAATAAATAATTAGGTACTCAATTAGAGGGGAGTGCAGATAACTCTGGTCTCCAGAACAGTAGCTGTACACTAAATATACCTTCCTAATATTGAGTTGCATTCTTGATACACACGGGAAACTGTTGAGCATGAAAAACCCAGCAGCATTGCGGTTTTGACACAAACCGGTGCGCCTGGCACCTACTACCATACCCTGTTCAAAGGCACTTAAATATTTTGTCTTGCCCATTCACCCTCACCTCAATTGTCTTAAGGCTTAAAAATCCTTCTTTAACCTGTCTCCTCCCCTTCATCTGCACTGATTGAAGTGGATTTAACAAGTGACCTTAATAAGGGATCAAAGCTTTCACCTGGTCAGTCTGTCATGGAAAGAGCAGGTGCTCTTAATGTTTGTATACTCCGTGTATATCACAACAGAACGGAATTATGTTCATGTAGCATCTCCACGTATCACTACGTTTTCTCCCTACTGAACACGGCCCAGTCCAACTACACAACTGTATGACATGCGTGTTTCTATGACAACTATCACATAACAAACATCATGTATACTTTGCAGCTTACTTCAGACATACTTCAAATTGCACCCAGTATCAGTCAGCTGAAGGCCTGAGACTGTTTCTGATCTAGGGTCACAGGGTTGTCTCTTACCTGTTCAGGTGAGTGATGATGTATTTAAACACCTCGTAGTTCACTGCAGGGAACTTCCTCACTATTTCTTTCAGCACTTGGAGTCTTTCTATGTGGTCCACAATTTCTGAAAGGAGGAGAACAGAGTTTTTACTCATTCCTTCCCTTGGGAGAAGAAGAAACAATTAAAGGAGGATAACAGAGTTTTTACTCATTCCTTCCCTTGGGAGAAGAAGAAACAATTAAAGGAGGAAAACAGAGTTTTTACTCATTCCTTCCCTTGGGAGAAGAAGAAACAATTAAAGGAGGATAACAGAGTTTTTACTCATTCCTTCCCTTGGGAGAAGAAGAAACAATTAAAGGAGGAAAACAGAGTTTTTACTGATTCCTTCCCTTGGGAGAAGAAGAAACAATTAAAGGAGGATAACAGAGTTTTTACTCATTCCTTCCCTTGGGAGAAGAAGAAACAATTAAAGGAGGAAAACAGAGTTTTTACTCATTCCTTCCCTTGGGAGAAGAAGAAACAATTAAAGGAGGAAAACAGAGTTTTTACTCATTCCTTCCCTTGGGAGAAGAAGAAACAATTAAAGGAGGAAAACAGAGTTTTTACTGATTCCTTCCCTTGGGAGAAGAAGAAACAATTAAAGGAGGAAAACAGAGTTTTTACTGATTCCTTCCCTTGGGAGAAGAAGAAACAATTAAAGGAGGAAAACAGAGTTTTTACTCATTCCTTCCCTTGGGAGAAGAAGAAACAATTAAAGGAGGAAAACAGAGTTTTTACTCATTCCTTCCCTTGGGAGAAGAAGAAACAATTAAAGGAGGAAAACAGAGTTTTTACTGATTCCTTCCCTTGGGAGAAGAATAAACAATTAAAGGAGGAGAACAGAGTTTTTACTCATTCCTTCCCTTGGGAGAAGAAGAAACAATTAAAGGAGTATCACGAAGCCGACAGGGCTGCCAATGACCTCCCACACAAGAAACACATTCAAATACCAGCTAGACCTTTGGCAGATACAACACCAGCCCAGTACGTTGACAGTACTACATACCAAAATACATAGTCCATGAGCCGGCCCCCCAGATTGGGGCTGTCGGTATCATCTGGGGGCACAATGTCTCAGTGATTTTCTTGTCACTCTTTCTCTAATGAATAACAGCATCAAATGCACTCCTGTGTTGGATGAGAAGCTCTAACTCCACGTCAAGGCATTTAACATATCATCTAATATTAGACCAATCAGATACACTTTATCACAGCCTGCCAATTAACTCTGACCAAAGTGCTATTGTCAAGGTCAACCGGCCGAGACTACTGGGCTAATCAATAGTTAGAACGTCATATGAGTGTGAGTGTTATGTGTCCCAGAGCAGAGCACTGGGCACCAAGGCTGGCCAGGGCCTGAGACCAACGCTGCATCCCAGATGGCAATAGTGCACTACTTTTGACCAAAGTACTACACTCCATGTATTTGGGACGCAGTCTGAGACTTGGAGGTCCTAGTCCAAACACCTCCACATTATGCTGCTTGCAGAATGATCATTTCTACAGAGCTGCTCCAAACTCTTAGAGTCAAGCTCCAGGGCTCTGTCTCTTCCTCCGCCCATCTCCCTCTCTCTCTCCTTCCTTCCCTCCATCCAGGGGACAGTAGATGGAGGCCTATTTCTGGGACATTAATCTGCAGCAGTGAGCCAGAAAGGAGGCCGACAGCTGGCTTGGTTTCAACACTGATCCAGGATCACATGACTCCAGCTCGGAGATCATACAGAACTACACAGGCTGGGGCCTCCAGCGACCGGGAGACCCATGGGGCGGCGCACAACTGGCCCAGCGTCGTCCGGGTTAGAGGAGGGTTTGGCCGGCAGGGATGTCCTTGTCCAATCAAGTTCTAGCGACTCCTGTGGCGGGCCGGGTGCAATGCACGCTGACACGGTCGCCAGGTGTATGGTGTTTCCTCCGACACATTGGTGCGGCTGGCTTCCGGGTTAAGCGAGCAGTGTGTCAAGAAGCAGTGCGACATGGTTGGGTTGTGTTTCAGGGGACGCACGGCTGTCGACCTTCGCCTCTCCCGAGTCCGTACGGGAGTTGCAGCGATGAGTCAAGACCGTAACTACCAATTGGATACCATGGATTTGGGGAGAAATAATTGGGTTAAAAAAATATATAAAAATTAAACACACAGGTTGTGTCCCAAATGGCACCCTTCTCCCTATATATTGCACTATCACATGGGCCCTGGTATAAAAAAAAGAAAGTAGTGCACTATATAGGGTGCCATTTGGGACACAGAGAGCCAGGCAGGCAGGGGAAAAAGATGCAGATGCATGAACATCTTGGCATCCTTGGGCAGGAATTTGTCTTTCAGGAAGACGACTGTGAGCTGAGTGTGATGTGACTTAGAGGTGTGAATTATAACTGGGGTTGAAATGTTAATGCAGGCTTGCAGTTCTACAGCAAAAACACAGAGATAAGTGTGTATACAGTCGTGGCCAAAAGTTGAGAATGACACAAATATTTATTTTCACAAAGTCTGCTGCCTCAGTTTGTATGATGGCAATTTGAATATACTCCAGAATGTTATGAAGAATGATCAGATGAATTGCAATTAATTGCAAAGTCCCTCTTTGCCATGCAAATGAAATGAATCCCCCAAAAACATTTCCACTGCATTTCAGCCCTGCCACAAAAGGACCAGCTGACATCATGTCAGTGATTCTCTCGTTAACACAGGTATGAGTGTTGACGAGGACAAGGCTGGAGATCACTCTGTCATGCTGATTGAGTTTGAATAACAGCCTGGAAGCTTCAAAAGAAGGGTGGTGCTTGGAATCATTATTCTTCCTCTGTCAATCATGGTTACCTGCAAGGAAACATGTGCCGTCATCATTGCTTTGCACAAAAAGGGCCTCACAGGCAAGGATATTGCTGTCAGTAAGATTAAACCTTAATCAACCATTTATCAGATCATCAAGAACTTCAAGGAGAGCGGTTCAATTGTTGTGAAGAAGGCTTCAAGGCGCCCAAGAAAGTCCAGCAAGCACCAGGACCGTCTCCTAATGTTGATTCAGCTACGGGATCGGGGCACCACCAGTACAGAGCTTGCTCAGAAATGGCAGCAGGCAGGTGTGAGTGCATTTGCACGCACAGTGAGGCGAAGACTTTTGGAGGATGGCCTGGTGTCAAGAAGGGCAGCAAAGAAGCCACTTCTCTCCAGGAAAAACATCAGGGACAGACTGATATTCTGCAAAAGGTACAGGGATTGGACTGCTAAGGAATGGGGTAAAGTCATTTTCTCTGATGAATCCCCTTTCCAATTGTTTGGGTCACCCGGAAAAAAACTTGTCCGGAGAAGACAAGGTGAGCGCTACCATCAGTCCTGTGTCATGCCAACATTAAAGCATCCTGAGACCATTCATGGGGTTGCTTCTCAGCCAAGGGAGTTGGGCTCACTCACAATTTGGCCTAAGAACACAGCCATGAATAAAGAATGGAACCAACACATCCTCCGAGAGCAACTTCTCCCAACCACCCAGGAACAGTTTGGTGACGAACAATGCCTTTTCCAGAATGATGGAGCCCCTTTGTAAGAGTTGTCGTCGGGAGAAAGAGAGGAGGACCAAAGCGCAGCGTGGTAAGTGTTCATGATGATGTTTAATTAAAACTCAGAACACTAAACAATTAATGACAACGTGAATTTACCAAAACCGAAACAGTACCGTGTGGCCCAAACACTCACACGGAAGCAAACACCCACAAACCAAAAGTGAAACCCAGGCTACCTAAGTATGATTCTCAACCAAGGACAACGATTGACAGCTGCCTCTGATTGAGAACCATACTAGGCCGAACTCAAAAACCAACATAGAAAAACAAATATTGACTGCCCACCCAACTCACACCCTGACCATACTAAAACAAAGAATAAAGGAACTAAGGTCAGAACGTGACACCCTTGCCATAAGGCAAAAGTGATAACTAAGTGGCTCAGGGAACAAAACATTGATATTTTGGGTCCATGGCCAGGAAACTCCCTAAACCTTAATCCCATTGAGAACTTGTGGTCAATCCTCAAGAGGCGGGTGGACAAACAAACACCCACATTCTGACAAACTCCAAGCATTGATTATGCAAGAATGGGTTGCCATCAGTCAGGATGTGGCCCAGAAGTTACAGCATGCCAGGGCGGATTGCAGAGGTCTTGAAAAAGAACGGTCAACACTGCAAATATTGACTCTTTGCATCAACTTCAAAAATGGTCAATAAAAGCCTTTGACATTTATGAAGTGTGTATACATACAGAGAGAGAGAAGTGTGTATACATACAAAGAGAGAGAAGTGTGTATAATACATACAGAGAGAGAGAGAAGTGTGTATACATACAGAGAGAGAGAAGTGTGTATACATACAGAGAGAGAGAAGTGTGTATACATACAGAGAGAGAGAGAAGTGTGTATACATACAGAGAGAGAGAGAAGTGTGTATACATACAGAGAGAGAGAAGTGTGCACACATACAGAGAGAGAGAGAAGTGTGTATACATACAGAGAGAGAGAGAAGTGTGCATACATACAGAGAGAGAGAGAAGTGTGCATACATACAGAGAGAGAGAAGTGTGCACACATACAGAGAGAGAGAGAAGTGTGTATACATACAGAGAGAGAGAAGTGTGTATACATACAGAGAGAGAGAGAAGTGTGTATACATACAGAGAGAGAGAGAAGTGTGTATACATACAAATCAAATCAAATCAAATCAAATTTTATTTGTCACATACACATGGTTAGCAGATGTTAATGCGAGTGTAGCGAAATGCTTGTGCTTCTAGTTCCGACAATGCAGTAATAACAAGTAATCTAACTAACAATTCCAAAACTACTGTCTTGTACACAGTGTAAGGGGATAAAGAATATGTACATAAGGATATATGAATGAGTGATGGTACAGAGCAGCATAGGCAAGATACAGTAGATGGTAGCGGGTACAGTATGTACAATGAGATGAGTATGTAAACAAAGTGGCATAGTATAGTATAAAGTGGCTAGTGATACATGTATTACATAAGGATACCGTCGATGATATAGAGTACAGTATATACGTATGCGTATGAGATGAATAATGTAGGGTAAGTAACATTTATATAAGGTAGCATTGTTTAAAGTGGCTAGTGATATATTTACATCATTTCCCATCAATTCCCATTATTAAAGTGGCTGGAGTTGAGTCAGTGTCAGTGTGTTGGCAGCAGCCACTCAGTGTTAGTGGTGGCTGTTTAACAGTCTGATGGCCTTGAGATAGAAGCTGTTTTTCAGTCTCTCGGTCCCAGCTTTGATGCACCTGTACTGACCTCGCCTTCTGGATGATAGCGGGGTGAACAGGCAGTGGCTCGGGTGGTTGATGTCCTTGATGATCTTTATGGCCTTCCTGTGACATCGGGTGGTGTAGGTGTCCTGGAGGGCAGGTAGTTTGCCCCCGGTGATGCGTTGTGCAGACCTCACTACCCTCTGGAGAGCCTTACGGTTGAGGGCGGTGCAGTTGCCATACCAGGCGGTGATACAGCCCGCCAGGATGCTCTCGATTGTGCATCTGTAGAAGTTTGTGAGTGCTTTTGGTGACAAGCCGAATTTCTTCAGCCTCCTGAGGTTGAAGAGGCGCTGCTGCGCCTTCTTCACGATGCTGTCTGTGTGAGTGGACCAATTCAGTTTGTCTGTGATGTGTATGCCGAGGAACTTAAAACTTGCTACCCTCTCCACTACTGTTCCATCGATGTGGATAGGGGGGTGTTCCCTCTGCTGTTTCCTGAAGTCCACAATCATCTCCTTAGTTTTGTTGACGTTGAGTGTGAGGTTGTTTTCCTGACACCACACTCCGAGGGCCCTCACCTCCTCCCTGTAGGCCGTCTCATCGTTGTTGGTAATCAAGCCTACCACTGTTGTGTCGTCCGCAAACTTGATGATTGAGTTGGAGGCGTGCGTGGCCACGCAGTCGTGGGTGAACAGGGAGTACAGGAGAGGGCTCAGAACGCAACCTTGTGGGGCCCCAGTGTTGAGGATCAGCGGGGAGGAGATGTTGTTGCCTACCCTCACCACCTGGGGGCGGCCCGTCAGGAAGTCCAGTACCCAGTTGCACAGGGCGGGGTCGAGACCCAGGGTCTCGAGCTTGATGACGAGCTTGGAGGGTACTATGGTGTTGAATGCCGAGCTGTAGTCGATGAACAGCATTCTCACATAGGTATTCCTCTTGTCCAGATGGGTTAGGGCAGTGTGCAGTGTGGTTGAGATTGCATCGTCTGTGGACCTATTTGGGCGGTAAGCAAATTGGAGTGGGTCTAGGGTGTCAGGTAGGGTGGAGGTGATATGGTCCTTGACTAGTCTCTCAAAGCACTTCATGATGACGGATGTGAGTGCTACGGGGCGGTAGTCATTTAGCTCAGTTACCTTAGCTTTCTTGGGAACAGGAACAATGGTGGCCCTCTTGAAGCATGTGGGAACAGCAGACTGGTATAGGGATTGATTGAATATGTCCGTAAACACACCGGCCAGCTGGTCTGCGCATGCTCTGAGGGCGCGGCTGGGGATGCCATCTGGGCCTGCAGCCTTGCGAGGGTTAACACGTTTAAATGTCTTACTCACCTCGGCTGCAGTGAAGGAGAGACCGCATGTTTTCGTTGCAGGCCGTGTCAGTGGCACTGTATTGTCCTCAAAGCGGGCAAAAAAGTTATTTAGTCTGCCTGGGAGCAAGACATCCTGGTCCGTGACTGGGCTGGGTTTCTTCCTGTAGTCCGTGATTGACTGTAGACCCTGCCACATGCCTCTTGTGTCTGAGCCGTTGAATTGAGATTCTACTTTGTCTCTGTACTGGCGCTTAGCTTGTTTGATAGCCTTGCGGAGGGAATAGCTGCACTGTTTGTATTCGGTCATGTTACCAGACACCTTGCCCTTATTAAAAGCAGTGGTTCGCGCTTTCAGTTTCACACGAATGCTGCCATCAATCCACGGTTTCTGGTTAGGGAATGTTTTAATCGTTGCTATGGGAACGACATCTTCAACGCACGTTCTAATGAACTCGCACACCGAATCAGCGTATTCGTCAATGTTGTGTGTATACAAACAGAGAGAGAGAGAAGTGTGTATACATACAGAGAGAGAGAAGTGTGTATACATACAGAGAGAGAGAAGTGTGTATACATACAGAGAGAGAGAAGTGTGTATACATACAGAGAGAGAGAAGTGTGTATACATACAGAGAGAGAGAAGTGTGTATACATACAGAGAGAGAGAAGTGTGTATACATACAGAGAGAGAGAAGTGTGTATACATACAGAGAGAGAGAAGTGTGTATACATACAGAGAGAGAGAAGTGTGTATACATACAGAGAGAGAGAAGTGTGTATACATACAGAGAGAGAAGTGTGTATACATACAGAGAGAGAGAAGTGTGTATACATACAGAGAGAGAGAAGTGTGTATAATACATACAGAGAGAGAGAAGTGTGTATACATACAGAGAGAGAGAAGTGTGTATACATACAGAGATAGAAGTGTGTATACATACAGAGAGAGAGAGAAGTGTGTATACATACAGAGAGATAGGTGTGTATACATACAGAGAGAGAGAGAAGTGTGTTTACATACAGAGAGAGAGAGAAGTGTGCACACATACAGAGAGAGAGAGAAGTGTGTATACATACAGAGAGAGAGAGAAGTGTGTATACATACAGAGAGAGAGAAGTGTGTATACATACAGAGAGAGAGAGAAGTGTGTACACATACAGAGAGAGAGAAGTGTGTATACATACAGAGAGAGAAAGATGTGTGTATACATACAGAGAGAGAGAAGTGTGTATACATACAGAGAGAGAGAAGTGTGTATACATACAGAGAGAGAGAAGTGTGTATACATACAGAGAGAGAGAGAAGTGTGTACACATACAGAGAGAGAGAGAAGTGTGTACACATACAGAGAGAGAGAAGTGTGTATATATACAGAGAGAGAGAGAAGTGTGTATACAAACAGAGAGAGAGAGAAGTGTGTATACATACAGAGAGAGAGAAGTGTGTATAATACATACAGAGAGAGAGAAGTGTGTATACATACAGAGAGAGAAGTGTGTATACATACAGAGATAGAAGTGTGTATACATACAGAGAGAGAGAGAAGTGTGTATACATACAGAGAGATAGGTGTGTATACATACAGAGAGAGAGAGAAGTGTGTTTACATACAGAGAGAGAGAGAGAAGTGTGCACACATACAGAGAGAGAGAGAGAAGTGTGTATACATACAGAGAGAGAGAGAAGTGTGTATACATACAGAGAGAAAGAAGTGTGTATACATACAGAGAGAGAGAGAAGTGTGTACACATACAGAGAGAGAGAAGTGTGTATACATACAGAGAGAGAAAGAAGTGTGTATACATACAGAGAGAGAGAAGTGTGTATACATACAGAGAGAGAGAAAAGTGTGTATACATACAGAGAGAGAGAAGTGTGTATACATACAGAGAGAGAGAGAGAAGTGTGTATACATACAGAGAGAGAGAAGTGTGTATACATACAGAGAGAGAGAAGTGTGTATACATACAGAGAGAGAGAGAAGTGTGTATACATACAGAGAGAGAGAAGTGTGTATAATACATACAGAGAGAGAGAAGTGTGTATACATACAGAGAGAGAGAGAAGTGTGTATACATACAGAGATAGAAGTGTGTGTATACATACAGAGAGAGAGAGAGAAGTGTGTATACATACAGAGAGAGAGAAGTGTGTATACATACAGAGAGAGAGAAGTGTGTATAATACATACAGAGAGAGAGAAGTGTGTATACATACAGAGAGAGAAGTGTGTATACATACAGAGAGAGAGAGAAGTGTGTACACATACAGAGAGAGAGAGAAGTGTGTACACATACAGAGAGAGAGAGAAGTGTGTACACATACAGAGAGAGAGAGAAGTGTGTATACATACAGAGAGAGAGAGAAGTGTGTATACATACAGAGAGAGAGAGAAGTGTGTATACATACAGAGAGAGAGAGAAGTGTGTATACATACAGAGAGAGAGAGAAGTGTGTATACATACAGAGAGAGAGAGAAGTGTGTACACATACAGAGAGAGAGAGAAGTGTGTATACATACAGAGAGAGAGAGAAGTGTGTACACATACAGAGAGAGAGAGAAGTGTGTACACATACAGAGAGAGAGAGAAGTGTGTACACATACAGAGAGAGAGAGAAGTGTGTACACATACAGAGAGAGAGAGAAGTGTGTACACATACAGAGAGAGAGAGAAGTGTGTACACATACAGAGAGAGAGAGAAGTGTGTACACATACAGAGAGAGAGAGAAGTGTGTATACATACAGAGAGAGAGAAGTGTGTACACATACAGAGAGAGAAAGGTGACTGACTGGTACTAAGAGAGGCACTATGAGGGGCATGGAGGAAACGGCACAAAGGCTGTTCAAACTAAATGTGTAACTAAAGACAAACGCTTTCAGATGGGGGGAGGAGGGGACAGAGCTCATCCTAATTTATATACTGGGGCGAAGGTTCACCTCCCAACAAGACAATGACCCTAAGCACACAGCCAAGACAATTCAGGAGTGGTTTCGGGACAAGTCTCTGAATGTTCTTGAGTGGCTCAGCCAGAGCCCGGACTTGAACCCGATCGAACATCTCTGGAGAGACCTGAAAATAGCTGTGCAGCAACGCTCCCCATCCAACCTGACAGAGCTTGAGAGGATGTGTAGAGCAGAATGGGAGAAACTCCCCAAATACAGGTGTGCCAAGCTTGTAGCGTCATACCCAAGAAGACTCAAGGCTGTAATCACTGCCAAACGTGCTCCAACAAAGTAAAGGGCCTGAGTACTTATGTAAATGTGATATTAGTGTTGCCATCCCCACGGCCTCCACAATGGATCAGTCCACTCAGACAGGCTCCAATCACACAGGTGTCTTGTACACCATTCATTAAAAAAAATGTTTTGATAATGCTTGACTAACGAAATCTCGGTCGACCAACAGCATATTGATTAAACAATCGACCAATCGACTAAAGGGCCCTACAGTAAAATAAACAACACAGAAATGAACCAAGCAGGAAAAGCACAAGGACAGACTGGGGCACTGTAAAGTAAAATACCTTCTATTTAGTAGTACTTTAGAGAGAGCGGGGGAAAGGCAGAGAGGGGGAGGGAGGGAGAGAGGGGGGAGAGAGAGAAAGAGAGAGAGAGAGAGAGGGAGAGAGATAGAGGGGGGAGAAAGAGGGAGAAGCAGAGAAAGAGAGAGAAAGAGGGGGAAGAGAGGGAGAGAGAGAGGCAGAGAGATAGAGAGAGAGAGGGGGGAGAGAGGGAGAGGCAGAGAGATAGAGGGGGGAGAGAGAGGGAGAGAGGGGCAGAGAGATAGAGGGGGGAGAGAGGGAGAGAGAGGCAGAGAGATAGAGGGGGGAGAAAGAGGGAGAGGCAGAGAAAGAGAGAGAAAGAGGGGGAGGAGAGGGAGAGAGAGGCAGAAAGATAGAGTGGAGAGAAAGGGAGAGGGGGAGAGAGAGATAGAGAGAGAAAGGGGGGAGACAGAGGGAGAGAGAGAGGGAGAGAGAGGGAGATAGAAGAGAGACAGAGATAGATAACTGGTTGAACCCCTCTTCTCTAGCTGCTGTTTGTGATTTAAGGGGGAGGTCTGAGGCGCTGGGTGTCAACCCTCCCCACAGCTAGTAGTTATTGAGTCAGGACACTGGCCTCTATAGACAAGACATGGGTTGATAAAATATATTTTTTCTTTCAATAGCATTTTGTTGAGCCTGCCTGAGAATGCCAGATGGGCAGGGTTTGTGCTGCCACTGTTGGGAGTATTGCAGTGGGCAAGCTTAACCAAGCGTAGCTAAAAGCATTTGAAAGAGACACAATACTATCTGAACCCAGGTCAGGCCTCCAGAGAATGTGTAGCTAACAGTACAGTATAGTACTCACTGGCTGCCTCCACCAGCTCTGGGTGCAGGGTGTAGGGGATGAGAGGGTCAGGTAGGTCAGAAAAAAAGGCCTTCAGAGCCCCCGCCACAGCATTCACAGCCACATCCATCACTATCAGGTCCATACTGTGGTCTGTAGGGAGAGAGAAAGGGAGGGTTAGATTGGGGGGGGGGGGGTACAGAGACAGAGAGAGGGGAGAGAGTAAGAGGGAGAGAGAGAGGTGAGGGAAGAGAGTAAAGTGAGAGAGTAAAGGGAGAGCGAGGGAAGAGAGAGAGGAGAGGGAAGAGAGTAAAGGGAGAGCGAGGGGAGAGAGTAAGAGGGAGAGAGAGAGGAGAGGGAAGATAGTAAAGGGAGAGCGAGGGGAGAGAGTAAGAGGGAGAGAGGAGAGGGAAGAGAGTAAAGGGAGAGTGAGGGGAGAGAGTAAGAGGGAGAGAGAGAGGAGAGGGAAGAGAGTAAAGTGAGAGAGTAAAGGGAGAGCGAGGTGAGAGACAGAGGAGAGGGAAGAGAGAAAAGGGAGAGAGAAGGAGAGAGTAAGAGGGAGAGAGAGAGGAGGGAAGAGAGTAAAGGGAGAGAGAAGGAGAGAGTAAGAGGGGGGAGAGAGTAAAAGGGAGGAGGGAGAGTAAGAGGGAGGGAGAGAGTAAAAGGGAGGAAGGAGGGGAGAGAGTCAGAGGGAGAGGAAGGGTTAGAGAGTAAGAGGGAGGGAGAGTAAGTGGGAGGGAGAGAGTAAAAGAGAGGAGGGAGGGGAGAGAGTAAGAGGGAGGGGAGAGAGTAAGAGGGAGGGAGAGAAAACGAGGGAGGGGAGAGAGTAAGAGGGAGGGGAGAGAGTAAGAGGGAGGGGAGAGAGGGAGTAAGAGGGAGGGGAGAGATGGGAGTAAGAGGGAGGGGAGAGAGGGAGTAAGAGGGAGGGAGAGAGTAAAAGGGAGGAAGGAGGGGAGAGAGTCAGAGGGAGAGGAAGGGTTAGAGAGTAAGAGGGAGGGAGAGTAAGTGGGAGGGAGAGAGTAAAAGGGAGGCGGGAGGGGAGAGAGTAAGAGGGAGGGGTGAGAGTAAGAGGGAGAGGAGAGAGTAAGAGGGAGGGGAGAGTGTAAGAGAGATGGAGAGAGTAAGAGGGAGGAGGGAGGGAGAGAGTAAGAGGAGGAGGGAGGGAGAGAGTAAGAGGGAGGAGGGAGGGAGAGAGTAAAAGGGAGGGAGAGAGTAAAAGGGAGGAGGGAGGGAGAGAGTAAGAGGGAGGAGGGAGGGAGAGAGTAAGAGGGAGGAGAGAGGGAGGGAGAGAGTAAGAGGGAGGGAGAGAGTAAAAGGGAGGAGGGAGGAAGAGAGTAAGAGCGTAAAAGGGAGGAGGGAGGGGAGAGAGTAAAAGGGAGGAGGGAGGGGAGAGTAAGAGGGAGAGAGGGAGAGAGTAAGAGGGAGGGGAGAGAGTAAGAGGGAGGGGAGAGAGTAAAAGGGAGGAGGGAGGGAGAGAGTAAAAGGGAGGAGGGAGGGAGAGAGTAAAAGGGAGGAGGGAGGGGAGAGTAAGAGGGAGGGAGGGAGAGAGTAAGAGGGAGGGGAGAGAGTAAGAGGGAGGGGAGAGAGTAAGAGGGAGGGAGAGAGTAAGAGGGAGGGAAAGAGTAAGAGGGAGGGAGAGAGTAAGAGGGAGGGGAGAGAGTAAGAGGGAGGGGAGAGTAAAAGGGAGGGAGAGAGTAAAAGGGAGGAGGGAGGGAGAGAGTAAAAGGGAGGAGGGAGGGAGAGAGTAAAAGGGAGGAGGGAGGGGAGAGTAAGAGGGAGGGAGGGAGGGAGAGAGTAAGAGGGAGGGGAGAGAGTAAAAGGAGGAGGGAGGGAGAGAGTAAAAGGGAGGAGGGAGGGAGAGAGTAAAAGGGAGGAGGGAGGGGAGAGTAAGAGGGAGGGAGGGAGAGAGTAAGAGGGAGGGGAGAGAGTAAGAGGGAGGGGAGAGAGTAAGAGGGAGGGAGAGAGTAAGAGGGAGAGAGTATGAGGGAGGGAGAGAGTAAGAGGGAGGGAGAGAGTAAGAGGGAGGGAGAGAGTAAGAGGGAGGGGAGAGAGTAAGAGGGAGGGGAGAGTAAAAGGGAGGGAGAGAGTAAAAGGGAGGAGGGAGGGAGAGAGTAAAAGGGAGGAGGGAGGGAGAGAGTAAAAGGGAGGAGGGAGGGAGAGTAAGAGGGAGGGAGGGAGAGAGTAAGAGGGAGGGAGAGAATAAGAGGGAGGGGAGAGAGTAAGAGGGAGGGAGAGAGTAAGAGGGAGAGAGTATGAGGGAGGGAGAGAGTAAGAGGGAGGGAGAGAGTAAGAGGGAGGGGAGAGAGTAAGAGGGAGAGAGGAGAGGAGAGGGAAGAGAGTAAAGGGAGAGCGAGGGGAGAGAGTAAGAGGGAGAGAGAGAGGAGAGGGAAGAGAGTAAAGTGAGAGAGTAAAGGGAGAGCGAGGTGAGAGACAGAGGAGAGGGAAGAGAGAAAAGGGAGAGAGAAGGAGAGAGTAAGAGGGAGAGAGAGAGGAGGGAAGAGAGTAAAGGGAGAGAGAAGGGGGAGAGTAAGAGGGGGGAGAGAGTAAAAGGGAGGAGGGAGAGTAAGAGGGAGGGAGAGAGAGAGTAAAAGGGAGGAAGGAGGAGAGAGAGTCAGAGGGAGAGGAAGGGTTAGAGAGTAAGAGGGAGGGAGAGTAAGTGGGAGGGAGAGAGTAAAAGGGAGGAGGGAGGGGAGAGAGTAAGAGGGAGGGAAGAGTGTAAGAGAGAGGGAGAGAGTAAGAGGGAGGAGGGAGGGAGAGAGTAAGAGGGAGGAGGGAGGGAGAGAGTAAAAGGGAGGAGGGAGGGAGAGAGTAAGACGGAGGGAGAGAGTAAAGGGAGGGAGAGAGTAAAAGGGAGGAGGGAGGGGAGAGAGTAAGAGGGAGGAGGGAGGGAGAGAGTAAGAGGGAGGAGGGAGGGAGAGAGTAAGAGGGAGGGAGAGAGTAAAAGGGAGGAGGGAGGGAGAGAGTAAGAGGGAGGGAGAGAGTAAAAGGGAGGAGGGAGGGAGAGAGTAAGAGGGAGGAGGAGGGAGAGAGTAAACGGGAGGAGGGAGGGGAGAGAGTAAGAGGGAGGAGGGAGGGAGAGTAAGAGGGAGGAGAGCGTAAAAGGAGGAGGGAGGGAGAGAGTAAAAGGGAGGGAGAGAGTAAGAGCGTAAAAGGGAGGAGGGAGGGGAGAGAGTAAAAGGCAGGAGGGCGGGAGAGTAAAAGGGAGGAGGGAGGGGAGAGTAAGAGGGAGGGAGAGAGTAAGAGGGAGGGGAGAGAGTAAGAGAGAGTGAGAGCGTAAAAGGGAGGAGGGAGGAAGAGAGTAAGAGCGTAAAAGGGAGGAGGGAGGGGAGAGAGTAAAAGGGAGGAAGGAGGGGAGAGTAAGAGGGAGGGAGAGAGTAAGAGGGAGGGAGAGAGTAAGAGGGAGGGGAGAGAGTAAGAGGGAGGGGAGAGAGTAAAAGGGAGGGAGAGAGTAAAAGGGAGGAGGGAGGGAGAGAGTAAAAGGGAGGAGGGAGGGGAGAGAGTAAGAGGGAGGAGGGAGGGGAGAGTAAGAGGGAGGGAGAGCGTAAAAGGGAGGAGGGAGGGAGAGAGTAAAAGGGAGGGAGAGAGTAAGAGCGTAAAAGGGAGGAGGGAGGGGAGAGAGTAAAAGGCAGGAGGGAGGGAGAGAGTAAAAGGGAGGAGGGAGGGGAGAGAGTAAGAGGGAGGGAAGAGTGTAAGAGAGAGGGAGAGAGTAAGAGGGAGGAGGGAGGGAGAGAGTAAGACGGAGGGAGAGAGTAAAAGGGAGGGAGAGAGTAAAAGGGAGGAGGGAGGGGAGAGTAAGAGGGAGGAGGGAGGGAGAGAGTAAGAGGGAGGAGGGAGGGAGAGAGTAAGAGGGAGGGAGAGAGTAAAAGGGAGGAGGGAGGGAGAGAGTAAGAGGGAGGGAGAGAGTAAAAGGGAGGAGGGAGGGAGAGAGTAAGAGGGAGGAGGGAGGGAGAGAGTAAAAGGGAGGAGGGAGGGGAGAGAGTAAGAGGGAGGAGGGAGGGGAGAGTAAGAGGGAGGGAGAGCGTAAAAGGGAGGAGGGAGGGAGAGAGTAAAAGGGAGGGAGAGAGTAAGAGCGTAAAAGGGAGGAGGGAGGGGAGAGAGTAAAAGGCAGGAGGGAGGGAGAGTAAAGGGAGGAGGGAGGGGAGAGTAAGAGGGAGGGAGAGAGTAAGAGGGAGGGGAGAGAGTAAGAGAGAGGGAGAGAGTAAAAGGGAGGAGGGAGGAAGAGAGTAAGAGCGTAAAAGGGAGGAGGGAGGGGAGAGAGTAAAAGGGAGGAAGGAGGGAGAGTAAGAGGGAGGGAGAGAGTAGAGGGAGGGAGAGAGTAAGAGGGAGGGGAGAGAGTAAGAGGGAGGGGAGAGTAAAAGGGAGGGAGAGAGTAAAAGGGAGGAGGGAGGGAGAGAGTAAAAGGGAGGAGGGAGGGGAGAGTAAGAGGGAGGGAGGGAGAGAGTAAGAGGGAGGGGAGAAAGTAAGAGGGAGGGGAGAGAGTAAGAGGGAGGGAGAGAGTAAGAGGGAGAGAGTATGAGGGAGGGAGAGAGTAAGAGGGAGGGAGAGAGTAAGAGGGAGGGGAGAGAGTAAAAGGGAGGAGGGAGAGTAAGAGGGAGGGAGAGAGCAAGAGGGAGAGAGTAAGAGGAGGGAGAGAGTAAGAGGGAGGGGAGAGAGTAAAAGGAAGGAGGGAGAGTAAGAGGGAGGGAGAGAGCAAGAGGGAGGGAGAGAGTAAAGGGAGGAGGGAGAGAGTAAGAGGGAGAGAGGGGGAGAGTAAGAGGGGAGAGAGGGGGGAAAGCGAGAAGGAGAGCGGGAAGAGTAAGAGGGAGAGAGTTGGTGAGAGAACAAGATAAAGAGTGGTGAGAAGAGGAAGAGGCTGAGAGAGAACGAGCTGGTGAGAGCAGGACAGGGCCTAAGATGAACTGACAGCTGTCAGAGTAGATCTCTCTCCCAGAGAACGGAAAGGGAAAGAGGGAGAAAAATGCACTTAATTCCCCAAATTCCTGTGGTGAAAGAAGTGAGAGAGAGAGTGAGAGAGAGTGAGAAAGAGAGAAGGCAGTGGCTAGTGGCTTCGGTAAACAGTGTCTCGTGGATAGGAAGTCATTTGGCCACTTGATGGAAGGAAGATCTTTCCACCCAGCCCCTTTACACAGCTCGATGGCTCCCCCCCGGGGAAATACAGCCAACCAGATAGCTTACTCAGTAATTCAATTCCAGGCTAAATAAAATAACATCAAATTGATTGCTTGTGTAAGTCAAGCTATAAGGCAAATTGGAGTCATTTTGACTTGGTCGGGCGTATTTAGAGACCATATTTACTGCACTACACCGCAACCAGTATTTATAACTTCTAAATGTATAACAAGAGGGAGGGGAGGATTCCTCTGCAGCTGAGTGGAGATTACATCCTTGTCTAAATCATATTATAGGACATACCCAGAACTCCTTCATTAGCAGGTTAATACAATCAGCCATCCCCTGTATGTTATAAAAGTCCCATTGACAGTCATTCAGATATATTTGTGTCTGAAATGAAACAGTTAGGAGGAAAAGAGTCATTCTTCGTTTTCCCAAACAATCACTTTCGCTCTCTGACGTCTTACTGAACCAGTGTGATCCTGTTCAGTTTCGGGTGAGTGAGCTTGTAAAGATAATAAGGACAACACTGAGCTTGTAAAGATAATAAGGACAATGGAGAGCTTGTAAAGATAATAAGGACAATGGAGAGCTTGTAAAGATAATAAGGACAATGGAGAGCTTGTAAAGATAATAAGGAAAACACTGGCTTGTAAAGATAATAACGAAAACAGAGAGCTTGTAAAGATAATAAGGAAAACACTGAGCCTGTAAAGATAATTGTCACGTTCTGACCTCTATTTCCTTTGTTTTTGTATTTATTTAGTATGGTCAGGGCGTGAGTTGGGTGGGCAGTCTGTTTGTTTTTCTATGTTTTGGTCTAGTTCTATGTTCGGCCTGATATGGTTCTCAATCAGAGGCAGGTGTTCGTCATTGTCTCTGATTGGGAACCATATTTAGGTAGCCTGGGTTTCACTGTGTGTTTGTGGGTGATTGTTCCTGTCTTTGTGTTTGCACCAGATAGGGCTGTTTTGAGTTCTCACGTTTCTTGTTTTCGTTAGTTTGTTCATGTATAGTGTCTTCATTAAATTACAATGAACAACCACCACGCTGCGTTTTGGTCCGCCTCAACTTCACAACAAGAGAATCGTTACAGAATCACCCACCACAACAGGACCAAGCGGTGTGGTAATGGGCAAAGGAGAAAGCAGCAGCAGGAGCAGCGCGAGGAGGTATGGACATGGGAGGACGAATTAGACGGTAAAGGACCTTGGGCTCAGCCAGGAGAATATCGCCGCCCCAAGGAAGAACGGGAGGCGGCGAAAGCGGAGAGGCGCTGGTACGAGGAGGCAGCGCGGCGTCGTGGATGGAAGCCCGGGAGTCAGCCCCAAAAATTTCTTGGGGGGGGGCTAACAGGGAGTATGGCTACGCCAGGTAGGAGACCTGAGCCAACTTCCTGTGGTTACCGGGGGGCTAGAGAGACCGGGCAGGCACCGTGTTATGCTGTGGAGCGCACGGTGTCCCCAGTGCGGGTGCACAGCCCGGTGCGGTACATTCCAGCTCCGCGTATCGGCCGGGCTAGAGTGGGCATCGAGCCAAGTGCCATGAAGCCGGCTCTACGCATCTGGTCTCCAGTGCGTCTCCTTGGGCCGGCTTACATGGCACCAGCCTTGCGCACGGTGTCCCCGGTTCGCCTGCATAGCCCAGTGCGGGCTATTCCACCTCGCCGCACTGGCAGGGCGACCGGGACCATTCAACCGGGTAAGGTTGGGCAGGCTCGGTGCTCAAGAGCTCCAGTGCGCCTGCACGGCCCGGTCTATCCGTCACCACCTCCACACCCCAGCCCTCCGGTGGCAGCTCCCCGTACCAGGCTGTCTCTCCGGCCCATCCGTCCAGAGCCTTCCTCCTCTCCAGCGCTGCCGGAGCCTCCCGCCTGTCCGGCGCCTCTGCCGGAGCCTCCCGCCTGTCCGGCGCCTCTGCCGGAGCCTCCCGCCTGTCCGGCGCCTCTGCCGGAGCCTCCCGCCTGTCCGGCGCCGCTGCCGGAACCTCCCGCCTGCCCGGCGCCTCTGCCGGAGCCTCCCGCCTGCCCGGCGCCTCTGCCGGAGCCTCCCGCCTGTCCGGCGCCTCTGCCGGAGCCTCCCGCCTGTCCGGCGCCTCTGCCGGAGCCTCCCGCCTGTCCGGCGCCTCTGCCGGAGCCTCCCGCCTGTCCGGCGCCTCTGCCGGAGCCTCCCGCCTGTCCGGCGCCTCTGCCGGAGCCTCCCGCCTGTCCGGCGCCTCTGCCGGAGCCTCCCGCCTGTCCGGCGCCTCTGCCGGAGCCTCCCGCCTGTCCGGCGCCTCTGCCGGAGCTTCCCGTCTGCCCGGCGCCTCTGTCAGAGCTTCGCGTCTGCCCGGCGCCATCGGAGCTTCCCGTCTGCCCAGCGCCGCCAGCGCCGCCCGTCTGCCCAGCGCCGCCAGCGCCGCCCGTCTGACCAGCGCCGCCAGCGCCGCCCGTCTGCCCAGCGCCGCCAGTGCCGCCCGTCTGCCCAGCGCCGCCAGTGCCGCCCGTCTGCCCAGCGCCGCCAGTGCCGCCCGTCTGCCCAGCGCCGCCCGTCTGCCCAGCGCCGCCAGTGCCGCCCGTCTGCCAGGAGCCGCCAATGCCGCCCGTCAGCCAGGGGCCGCCAGTGCCGCCAGTCAGCCAGGGGCCGCCAGTGCCGCCAGTCAGCCAGGGGCCGCCAGTGCCGCCAGTCAGCCAGGGGCCGCCAGTGCCGCCAGTCAACCAGGGGCCGCCAGTGCCGCCAGTCAGCCCAGCGCCAGCGCCGCCAGTCAACCAGGGGCCGCCAGTGCCGCCAGTCAGCCAGGGGCCGCCAGTCAGCCAGGGGCCGCCAGTGCCGCCAGTCAGCCAGGGGCCGCTAGAGCCCCTCCGCCCGGAGCAGCTGTCCCTCTGTCCCGAGCAGCTGTCCCTCTGTCCCGAGCAGCTGTCCCTCTGTCCCGAGCAGCTGTCCCTCTGTCCCGAGCAGCTGTCCCTCTGTCCCGAGCAGCTGTCCCTCTGTCCCGAGAAGCTGCCCCTCTGTCCCAAGCAGCCCCTCTGTCCAGTGGGGTCATTGAGAGGGGTGGGCATGGTGAGTAAGCCACGGGGGCGGACAATAAGGCGGACTGAGACAATGGCGAAGTGGGGTCCGCGTCCCGCGCCAGAGCCGCCACCGCGGACAGACGCCCACCCAGACCCTCCCCTATAGGTCAAGGTTTTGCGGCCGGAGTCCGCACCTTTGGGGGGGGGTACTGTCACGTTCTGACCTCTATTTCCTTTGTTTTTGTATTTATTTAGTATGGTCAGGGCGTGAGTTGGGTGGGCAGTCTGTTTGTTTTTCTATGTTTTGGTCTAGTTCTATGTTCGGCCTGATATGGTTCTCAATCAGAGGCAGGTGTTCGTCATTGTCTCTGATTGGGAACCATATTTAGGTAGCCTGGGTTTCACTGTGTGTTTGTGGGTGATTGTTCCTGTCTTTGTGTTTGCACCAGATAGGGCTGTTTTGAGTTCTCACGTTTCTTGTTTTCGTTAGTTTGTTCATGTATAGTGTCTTCATTAAATTACAATGAACAACCACCACGCTGCGTTTTGGTCCGCCTCAACTTCACAACAAGAGAATCGTTACAATAATAAGGAAAACAGAGAGCTTGTAAAGATAATAAGGTAAACAGTGAGCTTGTAAGGATAATAAGGAAAACAGAGAGCTTGTAAATATACTAAGGAAAACACTGGCTTGTAAAGATAATAAGGAAAACAGAGAGCTTGTAAAGATAATAAGGAAAACACTGGCTTATAAAGATAATAAGGAAAACAGTGAGCTTGTAAAGATAATAAGGACAATGGAGAGCTTGTAAAGATAATAAGGACAATGGAGAGCTTGTAAAGATAATAAGGAAAACAGTGAGCTTGTAAAGATAATAAGGAAAACAGAGAGCTTGTAAAGATAATAAGGAAAACACTGAGCTTGTAAAGATAATAAGGAAAACAGTGAGCTTGTAAAGATAATAAGGAAAACAGAGAGCTTGTAAAGATAATAAGGAAAACAGAGAGATTGTAAAGATACTAAGGAAAACACTGAGCTTGTAAAGATAATAAGGAAAACAGTGGCTTGTAAAGATAATAAGGACAATGGAGAGCTTGTAAAGATAATAAGGAAAACACTGAACTTGTAAAGATAATAAGGACAATGGAGAGCTTGTAAAGATAATAAGGAAAACACTGAACTTGTAAAGATAATAAGGAAAACACTGGCTTGTAAAGATAATAAGGAAAACACTGAGCTTGTAAAGATAATAAGGACAATGGAGAGCTTGTAAAGATAATAAGGAAAACACTGAACTTGTAAAGATAATAAGGAAAACACTGGCTTGTAAAGATAATAAGGAAAACACTGAGCTTGTAAAGATAATAAGGACAATGGAGAGCTTGTAAAGATAATAAGGACAACGGAGAGCTTGTAAAGATAATAAGGACAATGGAGAGCTTGTAAAGATAATAAGGAAAACACTGAGCCTGTAAAGATAATAAGGAAAACAGAGAGCTTGTAAAGATAATAAGGTAAACAGTGAGCTTGTAAGGATAATAAGGAAAACAGAGAGCTTGTAAATATACTAAGGAAAACACTGAGCTTGTAAAGATAATAAGGAAAACAGTGAGCTTGTAAAGATACTAAGGAAAACACTGAGCTTGTTAAGATAATAAGGAAAACAGTGAGCTTGTAAAGATACTAAGGAAAACAGTGAGCTTGTAAAGATAATAAGGACAATGGAGAGCTTGTAAAGATAATAAGGACAATGGAGAGCTTGTAAAGATAATAAGGAAAACAGAGAGCTTGTAAAGATAATAAGGTAAACACTGAGCTTGTAAAGATACTAAGGAAAACACTGAGCTTGTCAAGATAATAAGGAAAACAGAGAGCTTGTAAAGATAATAAGGTAAACACTGAGCTTGTAAAGATACTAAGGAAAACACTGAGCTTGTCAAGATAATAAGGAAAACAGAGAGCTTGTAAAGATAATAAGGACAATGGAGAGCTTGTAAAGATAATAAGGACAATGGAGAGCTTGTAAAGATAATAAGGTAAACACTGAGCTTGTAAAGATAATAAGGAAAACACAGAGCTTGTAAAGATAATAAGGACAATGGGGAGCTTGTAAAGATAATAAGGAAAACACTGAGCTTGTAAAGATAATAAGGACAATGGAGAGCTTGTAAAGATAATAAGGTAAACACTGAGCTTGTAAAGATAATAAGGAAAACACAGAGCTTGTAAAGATAATAAGGACAATGGAGAGCTTGTAAAGATAATAAGGAAAACACTGAGCTTGTAAAGATAATAAGGAAAACACTAAGCTTGTAAAGATAATAAGGAAAACAGAAAACTTGTAAAGATAATAAGGAAAACAGTGAGCTTGTAAAGATAATAAGGAAAACAGTGAGCTTGTAAAGATAAGGAAAACAGAAAACTTGTAAAGATAATAAGGAAAACAGTGAGCTTGTAAAGATAATAAGTAAAACACTGAGCTTGTAAAGATAATAAGGAAAAGAGAAAACTTGTAAAGATAATAAGGAAAACACTGAGCTTGTAAAGATAATAAGGAAAACACTGAGCTTGTAAAGACAATAAGGAAAACAGTGAGCTTGTAAAGATAATGAGGAAAACAGTGAGCTTGTAAAGATAATAAGGAAAACACTGAGCTTGTAAAGATAATAAGGAAAACACTGAGCTTGTAAAGATAAGGAAAACACTGGCTTGTAAAGATAATAAGGAAAACAGAGAGCGTGTAAAGATAATAAGGAAAACACTGGCTTATAAAGATAATAATGAAAACAGTGAGCTTGTAAAGATAATAAGGACAATGGAGAGCTTGTAAAGATAATAAGGACAATGGAGAGCTTGTAAAGATAATAAGGAAAACAGTGAGCTTGTAAAGATAATAAGGAAAACAGAGAGCTTGTAAAGATAATAAGGAAAACACTGAGCTTGTAAAGATAATAAGGAAAACACTGAGCTTGTAAAGATAATAAGGAAAACAGTGAGCTTGAAAAGATAAGTAAAACACTGAGCTTGTAAAGATAATAAGAAAAACAGAAAACTTGTAAAGATAATAAGGAAAACACTAAGCTTGTAAAGATAATGAGGAAAACACTGAGCTTGTAAAGATAATAAGGAAAACAGAGAGCTTGTAAAGATAATGAGGAAAACACTGAGCTTGTAAAGATAATAAGGAAAACACTGGCTTGTAAAGATAATAAGGACAATGGAGAGCTTGTAAAGATAATAAGGAAAACAGTGAGCTTGTAAAGATAATAAGGAAAACACTGAGCTTGTAAAGATGATAAGGAAAAGAGAAAACTTGTAAAGATAATAAGGAAAACACACAGCATGTAAAGATAATAAGGAAAACACTGAGCTTGTAAAGATAATAAGGAAAACACTGAGCTTGTAAAGATAACAAGGAAAACACTGAGCTTGTAAAGATAATAAGGAAAACACTGAGCTTGTAAAGATACTAAGGACAATGGAGAGCTTGTAAAGATAATAAGGAAAACACTGAGCTTGTAAAGATAATAAGGAAAACACTGAGCTTGTAAAGATAATGAGGAAAACACTGATCTTGTAAAGATAATAAGGAAAACAGAGAGCTTGTAAAGATAATAAGGAAAACACTGAGCTTGTAAAGATAATAAGGACAATGGAGAGCTTGTAAAGATAATGAGGAAAACACTGATCTTGTAAAGATAATAAGGAAAACACTGAGCTTGTAAAGATAATGAGGAAAACACTGATCTTGTAAAGATAATAAGGAAAACACTGGCTTGTAAAGATAATAAGGACAATGGAGAGCTTGAAAATATAATAAGGAAAACACTGAGCTTGTAAAGATAATAAGGAAAACACTGAGCTTGTAAAGATAATAAGGAAAACAGAGAGCTTGTAAAGATAATAAGGAAAACACTGAGCTTGTAAAGTTAATAAGGAAAACACTAAGCTTGTAAAGATAATAAGGAAAACACTGAGCTTGAAAAGATAATAAGGAAAACACTGAGCTTGTAAAGATAATAAGGACAATGGAGAGCTTGTAAAGATAATAAGGAAAACACTGAGCTCGTAAAGATAATAAGTAAAACAGTGAGCTCGTAAAGACAATAAGGAAAACACTGAGCTTGTAAAGATAATAAGGAAAACAGAACACTTGTAAAGATAATAAGGAAAACACTGAGCTTGTAAAGATAATAAGGAAAACACTGAGCTGGTAAAGATAATAAGGAAAACAGAGAGCTTGTAAAGATAATAAGGAAAACACTGGCTTGTAAAGATAATAAGGAAAACAGAGAGCTGGTAAAGATAATAAGGAAAACAGTGAGCTTGTAAAGATAATAAGGAAAACAGTGTGCTTGTAAAGATAATAAGGAAAACACTGGCTTGTAAAGATAATGAGGAAAACACTGAGCTTGTAAAGACAATAAGGAAAACAGAGAGCTTGTAAAGATAATAAGGAAAACAGAGAGCTTGTAAAGATAATAAGGACAATGGAGAGCTTGTAAAGATAATAAGGACAATGGAGAGCTTGTAAAGATAATGAGGAAAACACTGATCTTGTAAAGATAATAAGGAAAACACTGAGCTTGTAAAGATAATGAGGAAAACACTGATCTTGTAAAGATAATAAGGAAAACACTGGCTTGTAAAGATAATAAGGACAATGGAGGGCTTGAAAATATAATAAGGAAAACACTGAGCTTGTAAAGATAATAAGGAAAACACTGAGCTTGTAAAGATAATAAGGAAAACAGAGAGCTTGTAAAGATAATAAGGAAAACACTGAGCTTGTAAAGATAATAAGGAAAACACTGAGCTTGTAAAGATAATGAGGAAAACACTGATCTTGTAAAGATAATAAGGAAAACAGAGAGCTTGTAAAGATAATAAGGAAAACACTGGCTTGTAAAGATAATAAGGAAAACAGAGAGCTGGTAAAGATAATAAGGAAAACAGTGAGCTTGTAAAGATAATAAGGAAAACAGTGTGCTTGTAAAGATAATAAGGAAAACACTGGCTTGTAAAGATAATAAGGAAAACACTGAGCTTGTAAAGACAATAAGGAAAACAGAGAGCTTGTAAAGATAATAAGGAAAACAGAGAGCTTGTAAAGATAATAAGGACAATGGAGAGCTTGTAAAGATAATAAGGAAAACACTGGCTTGTAAAGATAATAAGGAAAACACTGAGCTGGTAAAGATAATAAGGAAAACAGAGAGCTTGTAAAGATAATAAGGAAAACACTGGCTTGTAAAGATAATAAGTAAAACAGAGAGCTTGTAAAGATAATAAGGAAAACACTATGCTGGTAAAGATAATAAGGAAAACAGTGAGCTTGTAAAGAAAAAATACATTTTGAGGAGAGGACCGCAAGTAAAATAGTGAGTTGACAATTGCAGCTGTGTTTTACCTTGATCAAACTGCTTCTGAATATTGTCTTGATCAGTCTTGTTCCCACTCACGCGATACAGGCCCTCTGTTGTAAGTCCTGGAGGACAAAAGAACAGACATATTTAGAGCATAAGTACAGGCATTGTGAAGCTACTACTTGACCTGCTATCAACATGGTTCCACTGTGAAAAGGGCAGGAAAAGTTTAAAGACACTTTTCCATTTAGCAATGATTTTTGATCAGAGAAAAATAAAACACAGACACAACCACCGTGATATTAAGCATGGCCCGAGACGATTTTTATACACACACACAGACACACACACACACGGACGAACGGACGGACACACAGACGGACGGACACACGAACGGACGGACGGACGGACGGACCGACAGACAGACAGTGTGTAGGGGGTGGAGGAAGAGGCTATCAGGGGTAGAGGAAAAACAGGCCTTGGGATACAATAAGCAGCAACTCCAAACCTAATCTAGTACTCTATGTAGGCGGGAGGGGAGATAGGACCAGGGATTGACCATATAATTGGACAGTACTCTATGTGTGACAGAACCAGGGATTGGCCATATAACTGGACAGTACTCTAAGTGTGATAGGACCAGGGATTGTCCATATAACTGGACAGTACTCTAAGTGTGATAGGACCAGGGATTGACCATATAACTGGACAATACTCTAAGTGTGATAGGACAGGTTGGATGTTTAGGAACAAAACAGCAACTATGGGGCAAAACAGACGGGGTTGGCTTAGACTGTTGACAACATGTAAATAATATTTAGTCTCCAATGTTTATTGTAAACAAGACATTGAATCAAGAACAAGATAAAAAACTAAGTGAAATGAGCCACCTACTATTCTCCACATGGCAGTTTGTTGTCATTGTTGCTAGCTATCTGGCCATCCAGAATCACAGCAGCACACAGCCTTCTGCCCCACTTAAGCGTGCGCATCGTTTTCATGACGTTGTCAGCTAATCTGGCTAGACCATCTGAACTCCCCTCACATTGTCCACAATATATTAATGGTTCATGTTTCTATCCATCATTGCATGATGAGACACAATAGCATGTTTGCAGCATCAGTTCGCCGGTTGGATGGTTGTCAGTCACACCAGTTGATCTGGGGACAGCACTTGGGGAGCATCTGACCAGCAGAATAATGCAAATGCAGGCACTGTGTGTGTGTGTGTGTGTGTGTGTGCGCGCGCGCATCTCAGACACAGAGCTGAGCAGCGCTGAGCCAGTTTATAGTACACACACACAGGCACGGACACACAGGCACGGACACACAGGCAAACACACACACACACACGCACACGCACACACACACACACACACACACGCACACACACACACAGGCACGGACACACAGGCAAACACACGCACACATACACACACACAGGCACGGACACACAGGCAAACACACAGGCAAACACACACACACACATACACAGGCACACGCACACACACACACACACCCACACACACATACACAGGCACACACACACAGGCACGGACACACAGGCAAACACACACACACATACACAGGCACACAAACACACACGCATACACACACACACACACACGCATACAGGCACACACATAGTGTGGGACTAGCTAGCTACAGTACACATTCCTGAGATGCTGTAACATGTCAGAGCAGGTCCTCTCTTAGACTATTGATGTGATGGCAGTGTGTTTATATAATCATTTTATATAGTAAAGCACAGGGGTGCAGGTAGAGGGGAACGGTAGGAGCTGAATTTAATATATAGTAAAGCACAGGGGTGCAGGTAGAGGGGTAGAGGGGCAGGTAGAGGGGAACGGTAGGAGCTGAATTTAATATATAGTAAAGCACAGGGGTGCAGGTAGAGGGTTAGAGGGGCAGGTAGAGGGGAACGGTAGGAGCTGAATTTAATATATAGTAAAGCACAGGGGTGCAGGTAGAGGGGTAGAGGGGCAGGTAGAGGGGAACGGTAGGAGCTGAATTTAATATATAGTAAAGCACAGGGGTGCAGGTAGAGGGTTAGAGGGGCAGGTAGAGGGGAACGGTAGGAGCTGAATTTAATATATAGTAAAGCACAGGGGTGCAGGTAGAGGGGTAGAGGGGCAGGTAGAGGGGAACGGTAGGAGCTGAATTTAATATATAGTAAAGCACAGGGGTGCAGGTAGAGTTGAACGATAAATGGCAGATGAAATCCAGATGAATCCCACACTCCCTACTCCCTATAGGTCTGTTCAACGCTGGTCCGACCAATCTGATTCCACACTCCAAGACTGCTTCCATCACGTGGACTGGGATATGTTTCGTATTTCATCAAACAACAACATTGACGAATACGCTGATTCGGTGAGCGAGTTCATTAGAACGTGCGTTGAAGATGTCATTCCCATAGCAACGATTAAAACATTCCCAAACCAGAAACTGTGGATTGATGGCAGCATTCGCGTGAAACTGAAAGCGCGACCCACTGCTTTTAATCAGGGCAAGGTGACCGGAAACATGACCGAATACAAACAGTGTAGCTATTCCCTCCGCAAGGCAATCAAACAAGCTAAGCGTCAGTATAGAGACAAAGTACAGTCGCAATTCAACGGCTCAGACACAAGAGGTATGTGGCAGGGTCTACAGTCAATCACGTATTACAAAAGGAAAACCAGCCCCGTCACGGACCAGGATGTCTTGCTCCCAGGCAGACTAAATAACTTTTTTGCCACTGACACGGCCCGCAACCAAAACATGCGGACTCTCCTTCACTGCAGCCGACGTGAGGAAAACATTTAAACGTGTCAACCCTCGCAAGGCTGCAGGCCCAGACGGAATCCCCAGCCGCGCCCTCAGAGCATGCGCAGACCAGCTGGCTGGTGTGTTTACGGACATATTCAATCAATCCCTAACCCAGTCTGTTGTTCCCAAGAGGGCCACCATTGTTCCTGTTCCCAAGAAAGCTAAGGTAACTGAGCTAAACGACTACCGCCCCGTAGCACTCACTTCCGTCATCATGAAGTGCTTTGAGAGACTAGTCAAGGACCATATCACGTCCACCCTACCTGACACCCTAGACCCACTCCAATTTGCTTACCGCCCAAATAGGTCCACAGACGATGCAATCTCAACCACACTGCACACTGCCCTAACCCATCTGGACAAGAGGAATAACTATGTGAGAATGCTGTTCATCGACTACAGCTCAGCATTTAACACCATAGTGCCCTCCAAGCTCGTCATCAAGCTCGAGACCCTGGGTCTCGACCCCGCCCTGTGCAACTGGGTACTGGACTTCCTGACGGGCCGCCCCCAGGTGGTGAGGGTAGGCAACAACATCTCCACCCCGCTGATCCTCAACACTGGGGCCCCACAAGGGTGCGTTCTGAGCCCTCTCCTGTACTCCCTGTTCACCCACGACTGCGTGGCCACGCACGCCTCCAACTCAGTCATCAAGTTTGCGGACGACACAACAGTGGTAGGCTTGATTACCAACAACGACGAGACGGCCTACAGGGAGGAGGTGAGGGCCCTCGGAGTGTGGTGTCGGGAAAATAACCTCACACTCAACGTCAACAAAACTAAGGAGATGATTGTGGACTTCAGGAAACAGCAAAGGGAACACCCCCCTATCCACATCGATGGAACAGTAGTGGAGAGGGTAGTAAGTTTTAAGTTCCTCGGCGTACACATCACAGACAAACTGAATTGGTCCACCCACATAGACAGCATCGTGAAGAAGGCGCAGCAGCGCCGCTTCAACCTCAGGAGGCTGAAGAAATTCGGCTTGTCACCAAAAGCACTCACAAACTTCTACAGATGCACAATCGAGAGCATCCTGTCCGGCTGTATCCCCGCCTGGTACTGCAACTGCTCCGCCCACAACCGTAAGGCTCTCCAGAGGGTAGTGAGGTCTGCACAACGCATCACCGGGGGCAAACTACCTGCCCTCCAGGACACCTACACCACCCGATGTCACAGGAAGGCCATAAAGATCATCAAGGACAACAACCACCCGAGCCACTGCCTGTTCACCCCGCTATCATCCAGAAGGCGAGGTCAGTACAGGTGCATCAAAGCTGGGACCGAGAGACTGAAAAACAGCTTCTATCTCAAGGCCATCAGACTGTTAAACAGCCACCACTAACATTGAGTGGCTGCTGCCAACACACTGACTCAACTCCAGCCACTTTAATAATGGGAATTGATGGGAAATTATGTAAAATATATCACTAGCCACTTTAAACAATGCTACCTAATATAATGTTTACATAACCTACATTATTAATCTCATATGTATACGTATATACTGTACTCTATATCATCTACTGCATCTTTATGTAATACATGTATCACTAGCCACTTTAACTATGCCACTTTGTTTACATACTCATCTCATATGTATATACTGCACTCAATACCATCTACTGTATCTTGCCTATGCCGCTCTGTACCATCACTCATTCATATATCTTTATGTACATATTCTTTATCCCCTTACACTTGTGTCTGTCTATAAGGTAGTAGTTTTGGAATTGTTAGCTAGATTACTTGTTGGTTATTACTGCATTGTCGGAACTAGAAGCACAAGCATTTCGCTACACTCGCATTAACATCTGCTAACCATGTGTATGTGACAAATCAAATTTGATTTGATTTGATATAGTGCATTACTTTTGATCATTTGGCACACGGCCCTAGTTTAGTTATGAAATGAACAGCAGTGTCTTATGGGAATGGGAAGCGTAAATTTCCTCCCCAAACGGCCCTTGTGCAATCTGTTTGAAAGAGTGTGTATTTGTGTGTGTGTATGTGTATGTGTATGTATGTGTGTGTGTGAGTGTGAGTGTGAGTGTGAGTGTGAGTGTGAGTGTGAGTGTGAGTGTGAGTGTGAGTGTGTGTGTGTGTGTGTGTGCGTGTGCGTGTGTGTGTGTGTGAAAATACTACACAAGAGCAGCTGCTTTACGAGAGGCACTGGGGACATTTCCATGCATGATAAGATAGAGATAAGAGCTTCTACTTTATAGGGCAGAGTGTAACACTGACTCCCCCTTAAAGCTGTCATTCATGACTTATGTTCATATTTCCTGTAACTACTATTTCATTAGAAGCCAGTTAAGCTATGTTTCCTGTAACCACTATTAGAAGCAAATAAAAAGCCATTCAAGGTCTATTCTGAGAAGCGACCGAAGGCATCATACTAAGACAGTGCTAGGGCTAAATAGCCCAGTCTAACGACTTACTGTACATACAGACATGCAGGTCACAGCCATAGAATCTATCTAGCCTAATCTTGTTCTACTCATTCTATTTCTATGTTCACAGCACCTGTCAGTTCTAGAGGTCGACCGATTATGAATTTTCAACGCCGATACCAATACTGATTATTGGAGGACCAAAAAAAGCCGATACCGATTAATCGGACGATTTATTTATTTGTAATAATGACAATTACAACAATACTGAATGAACACTTTTATTTTAACTTAATATGATACATCAATAAAATCAATTTAGCCTCAAATAAATAATGAAACATGTTCAATTTAGTTTAAATAATGCAAAAACAAAGTGTTGGAGAAGAAAGTAAGAAAGCTAACATTTAAGTTCCTTGCTCCGAACAAGGGAACATATTAAAGCTTGATATTCCTTTTAACATGAGTCTTCAATATTCCCAGGTAAGAAGTTTTAGGTTGTAGTTATTATAGGACTATTTCTCTCTATACCATTTGTATTTCATATACCTTTGACTATTGTATGTTCTTATAGGCACTATAGAATTGCCAGTGTAACAGTATAGCTTCCATCCCTCTCCTCTCCCCTACCTGGGCTCGAACCAGGAACACATCGACAACAGCCACCCTCGACGCATCGTTACCCATCGCTCCACAAAAGCCGCGGCGAACAACTACTTCAAGGTCTCAGAGCGAGTGACGTCACCGATTGAAACGCTATTAGCATGCACACCGAACGCTAATAGCTAGCCGTTTCACATCGGTTACACCAGCCTTATCTCGGGAGTTGATAGGCTTGAAGTCATAAACAGCTCAATGCTTGAAGCACAGCGAAGAGCTGTTGGCAAATGCAGGAAAGTGCTGTTTGAATGAACGCGTATGAGCCTGCTGCTGCCTACCACCGCTCAGTCAGACTGCTCTATCAAATATCAAATCATAGACTTAATTATAACACAATAACACACAGAAATGTGAGCCTTAGGTCATTAATATGGTCAAATCCGTAAACTATCATTTCGAAAACAAAACTTTTATTCTTTCAGTGAAATACGGAACCATTCCGTATTTTATCTAACGGGTGGCATCCCTAAGTCAAAATATTCCTGTTACATTGCACAACCTTCAAAGTTATGTCATAATTATGTACAATTCTGGCAAATGAATTACGGTGCTTGTTAGGAAGAAATGGTCTTCACACAGTTCTCAACGAGCCAGGCAGCCCAAACTGCTGCATATACCCTGACTCTGCTTGTACAGAACGCAAGAGAAGTGACACAATTTCCCTAGTTAAAAGAAATTCATGTTAGCAGGCAATATTAACTAAATATGCAGGTTTAAAAATATATACTTGTGTATTGATTATAAAGAAAGGCATTGATGTTTATGGTTAGGTACACATTGGTGCAACGACAGTGCTTTTTTCACGAATGCGCTTGTTAAATCACCACCCGTTTGGAGAAGTAGGATGTGATTCGATGAAAAATTAACAGACATTAACAGATTATATGCAACGCAGGACACGCTACATAAACTAGTAATATCATCAACCATGTGTAGTTAACTAGTGATTATGTTAAGATTGATTGTTTTTTATAAGATAAGTTTAATGCTAGCTAGCAACTTACCTTGGCTCCTTGCTGCACTTGCATAACAGGTGGTCAGCCTGCCACACAGTCTCCTCGTGGAGTGCAATGTAATCGGCCATAATCGGTGTCCAAAAATGCAGACTACCGATTGTTATGAGAACTTGAAATCGGTCCTAATTAATCGGCCATTCCGATTAATCGGTCAACCTCTAGTCAGTTCCACCCCACATCATGACTTCTCCGACCGTTGTCATGACATTGCTGAAACAAACACGTTTTTTTGCTTGTGTGCGTGTGCGTGTGTGTGTGTGTTGATGCTGATGGGCCAAGGTTTTTGACTGGAAGTGACCCTGCCTGCACTTTAGTCAAATAACTGGGAAGAAGGTTGCAGCCAAAGACAATAAGAACAAAATGAACTCAACTGAGGGAGGGAAGCACAATAGGGAAGTTATCCGAATTTAGATGTGTTCTACAAGCCGGATGTTCCATTGTCCTGCTCCCTAACTACACATTAACTGAACATCACCTCCACTACATCTACCACCTCCACTACTACAACCACTACCTCCACTACTACTACCACCACTAATACCACTACTACTACCACTAATACCACCACCTCCACTACTACTACGACCACTAATACCATTACTACTACCACCACTAATACCATTACAACTACCACTACTACTACCACCAATAATACCATCACTAGTACTACCACCACCTCCACTACTACTACCACCATTACTACCACTACTACTACCACCACTAATACCACTACTACCACTAATACCACTACTACTACTACCACCACCATTACTACCTCCACCACTAATACCATTACTACTACCACTACTACCACCACCTCCACTACTACTACCACCATTACTACCACTACTATACCACTACTACCACTAATACCACTACTACCACTAATACCACTACTACTACCACCACTAATACCACTACTACTACCACCACTAATACCATTACTACTACCACCACTAATACCACTACTACTACCACCACTAATACCATTACTACTACCACCACTAATACCACTACTACTACCACCACTGATACCACCACTGATACCACTACTACTACCACCACTAATGCCACTACTACTACCACCACTAATACCACTAATACCACCACTATTGCCACTACCACCACTAATACCACAACCCCTACCTCCACTACTACCACCACCACGACCACCACTTTAAAAAAAAGTCAGTTAAGAACAAATTCTTATTTATAATGACGTCCTAGGAACAGTAGGCTAACTGCCTTGTTCAGGGGCAGAAATACAGATTTTTACCTTGTCAGCTCAGGGATTTGATCTAGCAACCTTTCGGTCACTGGCCCAATGCTCTAACCACTAGACTACCTGCCGCCCCACTAGGCTGCTGTTGCCGCTGCCGCTACCATCACCAATACTACTACCACTACCACTACCAATACTACTACCAATACTACTACCACTACCAATACAACTACCAATACTACTACCACTACCAATACTACTACGACTACCAATACTACTACCACTACCAATAGTACTACAACTACCAATACTACTACCACTACCAATACTACCACCACTACCAATACTACCACCACTACCAATACTACTACCACTACCAATAGTACTACGACTACCAATACTACTACCACTACCAATACTACTACGACTACCAATACTACTACCACTACCAATACTACTACGACTACCAATACTACTACGACTACCAATACTACTACCACTACCAATTCTACTACGACTACCAATACTACTACGACTACCAACCTACCTACTATGACTACCAATACTACTACCACTATCAATACTACTACCACTACCAATACTACTACCACTACCAATACTACTACGACTACCAATACTACTACACTACCAATACAACTTCCAATACTACTACCACTACCAATACTATTACGACTACCAATACTACTACTACTACCAATACTACTACGACTACCAATACTACTACGACTACCAATACTACTACCACTACCAATACGACTACGACTACCAATACTACTACACTACCAATACAACTTCCAATACTACTACCACTACCAATACTACTACGACTACCAATACTACTACCACTACCAATACTACTACGACTACCAATACTACTACCACTACTACTACGACTACCAATACTACTACTCCCATTATGTCTTTGTCTGGGAGTCAGAGCACTTGATTAAGTGATTAGCATCATGTTCTACATATCACTATACAAAGTTAACCTGGTCCCAGATCTGTTTTTGCCATATTGCCAATGCTAACTCCTATGGTCATTGTCAGGAGTTGGTAGGTGCAAGACAGCACAAACAGATCTGGGACCAGGCTAGTACAGAACATAAGCTCTCTTTACAACTACAACTTTCGTAAATAGTGTAGCAGACTGATGTCAGCACTAGAATCTTTGCATTTCAAAATCTGACCTCCAGCGGTAGATAAACTTCTGATATCCTTTTGGATGGGCGTGACCGGTAGTTCCTCACGACGTCATAACGTCCTAGAAACAGTGGAACAATCCACTAAAGCGTTTAGTTTAACTGCCGGGCAGCTGCCTGGATTGTTTTATGACTAACTTTTATCTGCTGCAACGGAAACAATAAAATCCACTAACCTGGCCAGTGCTTGTCACATGATGCTAGTACAAAAGGTCAGCAGTTAGCTAGAGTTGTACTCTACCACCGCTTCCATAATGTTGTTGAACACAAATATACACTGCTCAAAAAAATAAAGGGAACACTAAAATGACACATCCTAGATCTGAATGAATGAAATATTCTTATTAAATACTTTTTTCTTTACATAGTTGAATGTGCTGACAACAAAATCACACAAAAAATATCAACCCATGGAGGTCAGGATTTGGAGTCACACTCAAAATTAAAGTGGAAAACCACACTACAGGCTGATCCAACTTTGATGTAATGTCCTTAAAACAAGTCAAAATGAGGCTCAGTAGTGTGTGTGGCCTCCACGTGCCTGTATGACCCTCCCTACAACGCCAGGGCATGCTCCTGATGAGGTGGCGGATGGTCTCATGAGGGATCTCTTCCCAGACCTGGACTAAAGCATCCGCCAACTCCTGGACAGTCTGTGGTGCAACGTGGCGTTGGTGGATGGAGCGAGACATGATGTCCCATATGTGCTCAATTGGATTCAGGTCTGGGGAACGGGCGGGCCAGTCCATAGCATCAATGCCTTCCTCTTGCAGGAACTGCTGACACACTCCAGCCACATGAGCTCTAGCATTGTCTTGCATTAGGAGGAACCCAGGGCCAACCGCACCAGCATATGGTCTCACAAGGGGTCTGAGGATCTAATCTCGGTACCTAATGGCAGTCAGGCTACCTCTGGCGAGCACATGGAGGGCTGTGCGGCCCCCCAAAGAAATGCCACCACACACCATGACTGACCCACCGTCAAACCGGTCATGCTGGAGGATGTTGCAGGCAGCAGGACGTTCTCCACGGCGTCTCCAGACTCTGTCACGTCTGTCACATGTGCTCAGTGTGAACCTGCTTTCATCTGTGAAGAGCACAGGGCGCCAGTGCCGAATTTGCCAATCTTGGTGTTCTCTGGCAAATGCCAAACGTCCTGCACGGTGTTGGGCTGTAAGCACAACCCCCACCTGTGGACGTTGGGCCCTCATACCACCCTCATGGAGTCGGTTTCTGACCGTTTGAGCAGACACATGCACATTTGTGGCCTGCTGGAGGTCATTTTGCAGGGCTCTGGCAGTGCTCCTTCTGCTCCTCCTTGCACAAAGGCGGAGGTAGCGGTCCTGCTGCTGGGTTGTTGCCCTCCTACGGCCTCCTCCACGTCTCCTGATGTACAGGCCTGTCTCCTGGTAGCGCCTCCATGCTTTGGACCCTACGCTGACAGACACAGCAAACCTTCTTGCCACAGCTTGCATTGATGTCCCATCCTGGATGAGCTGCACTACCTGAGCAACTTGTGTGGGTTGTAGACTGCGTCTCATGCTACCACTAGAGTGAAAGCACCGCCAGCATTCAAAAGTGTCCAAAACATCAGCCAGAAAGCATAGGAACTGAGAAGTGGTCTGTGGTCACCACCTGCAGAACCACTCCTTTATTGGGGTTGTCTTGCTAATTGCCTATAATTTCCACCTGTTGTCTATTCCATTTGCACAACAGCATGTGACATTTATTGTCAATCAGTGTTGCTTCCTAAGTGGACAGTTTGATTTCACAGAAGTGTGATTGACTTGGAGTTACATTGTGCTGTTTAAGTGTTCCCTTTATTTTTTTGAGCAGTGTATATATAGAGTTTAGGCTTAAATAATGTAGCCTGTGGGCTGTCAGTAATTCCCCTAGTTTAAATTCCAGGACAAACAAGTGCGGCATCAAAACTGTTATGTCACGCCCATGCCATAGAGAGGCTTTTATTCTCTATTTTGGTTAGGCCAGGGTGTGACTAGGATGGGCATTCTATGTTCATTTTCTATGTTTTGGATTTCTGTGTTGTTTGGCCGGGTGTGGTTCTCAATCAGAGGCAGCTGTCTATGATTGAGAACCCTACTTAGGTAGCCTGTTTTCCCACTATTAGTTGTTGGTGGTTGCACCTTGCAGAACTGTTTTGGCTATTCGTTTGATATTTTGTATTCAGTGTTCAGTCAGTTAAGCTAATAAAGATGAACACGTACCCCGCTGCATTTTGGTCCAATGACTCCTCTTCTTCCGACGAAAGCCGTGACATGTTAATTGAAACCAAATAGAAGCCAAATGCTCCTTGGTAACAATGGTATGAGAAATATGCTGTGTTAAACCAGTCAGGGGGCAGGGTTGAGCAAATTGGGGTCTTCATTATCACTGCCTGTGTTCCCCATCCTCCTGATCTAATGCTATCCTACACCAGTAGCAGCAGCAGCCCACAGATTCCCATCCACACTCCACAGGAAATTGGTTTAAAAATAAAACGTGTTTTATTAAATCCATTCATCACAAGGCTAATTCAGTCAGAGAAATAAAACAAAGAATCTACTATCGCCCAAATGACCTTGACTGTTGTGCTGGTGACTGAACCCAAACATCACAGCCAAATCTATTGTAATGTTCTGGTCGTTTGTAGCTAGTATCTACTCTGTCATCTATCCTGTGTGGAATAGTCTAGGAGCCCTATTCCATCCTCAGCAGTGAGAGACGGAGGCTCAGGCTAGTGCACTGTGCATCCTAAATGGCACCTTATTTCATATACTTACTTCTGACCAGGGCCAAAAGGCCTGGCAGGCGTAATTACAGTAGTAGCCCATCCTCCAGCAGCTGTAACAGTTACTGCACTGTGTCAAGAGACCAGAGCATCCGAGCCAACTCATCAATTTCCAGCCTAGTGCGTTAACTGTCCTTCCTTGCAGCCCTCTGTGCCCATAAATCACCAGCCCTAGATGCAATGCGGGGGAGGGACTAGTCTGTGTCCCAAATGGCACCCTATTCCCTATGTAGTGCACTACTTATGACGTAGTACTAGGACTTGGGCAACAGTAGTGAATGTTAAAGGGAATAGATGAGCAACCAGACACCCATTCCTCACACACACCTTCAACACTGACTCAATATCAAGACACCCATTCCTCACACACCTTCAACACTGACTCAATATCCAGACACCCATTCCTCACACACACCTTCAACACTGACTCAATATCAAGACACCCATTCCTCACACACACCTTCAACACTGACACAATATCAAGACATCCATTCCTCACACACCTTCAACACTGACTCAATATCCAGACACCCATTCCTCACATACACCTTCAACACTGACTCAATATCCAGACACTCATTCCTCACACACACCTTCAACACTGACTCAATATCCAGACACTCATTCCTCACACACACCTTAAACACTGACTCAATATCCAGACACTCATTCCTCACACACCTTCAACACTGACTCAATATCAAGACACCCATTCCTCACACACCTTCAACACTGACTCAATATCCAGACACCCATTCCTCACACACACCTTCAACACTGACTCAATATCCAGACACCCATTCCTCACACACACCTTCAACACTGACTCAATATCAAGACACCCATTCCTCACACACACCTTCAACACTGACTCAATATCCAGACACCCATTCCTCACAAACACCTTCAACACTGACTCAATATCCAGACACCCATTCCTCACACACACCTTCAACACTGACTCAATATCAAGACACCCATTCCTCACACACCTTCAACACTGACTCAATATCCAGACACCCATTCCTCACACACCACTTCAACACTGACTCAATATCCAGACACTCATTCCTCACACACACCTTCAACACTGACTCAATATCCAGACACTCATTCCTTACACATCTTCAACACTTACTCAATATCCAGACACCCATACCTCACACACCTTCAACACTGACTCAATATCCAGACACTCATTCCTCACACACCTTCAACACTGACTCAATATCCAGACACTCATTCCTCTCACACACAACTTCAACTGACTCAATATCCAGACACTCATTCCTCACACACCTTCAACACTGACTCAATATCCAGACACCCATTCCTCACACATCTTCAACACTGACTCAATTTCCAGACACCCATTCCTCACACACCTTCAACACTGACTCAATATCCAGACACTCATTCCTCACACACCTTCAACACTTACTCAATATCCAGACACCCATACCTCACACACCTTCAACACTGACTCAATACCCAGACACTCATTCCTCACACACTTTCAACACTGACTCAATATCCAGACACCCATTCCTCACACACCTTCAACACTTACTCAATATCCAGACACCCATACCTCACACACCTTCAACACTGACTCAATACCCAGACACTCATTCCTCACACACCTTCAACACTGACTCAATATCCAGACACCCAGTCCTCACACATCTTCAACACTGACTCAATTTCCAGACACCCATTCCTCACACCCACCTTCAACACTGACTCAATATCCAGACACCCATTCCTCACACACACCTTCAACTCCACTAAAGCCACACTGACTCAATATCCAGGACCAGCCAGACAGGACACTTATAGTAGGCACAATTAGAACTAAGCTTCATAGCTGGAGTCTTTTGTCATCCGAGCGAGGCAAGATTACCGCATCATTGATCCCCTTATCAAATGTAATTTGGTCTCTACCGTTTGCAGTGAAATGGTCAAATAACCCAGCAGGACAGTGTTGAAACAATTTGAACTTGGACCACAAGCTTGGATAGACAAGACACATGACTGCTTCTCTCCTCGCTGGGGCTGAGTGAGCACACCCTAATCCAGTTTGCATTCCATATGGCACTCTATTCCCTATATAGTGCACTACTTTTATCCAGAGCCATTTGGGTCCTGGATAAAAGTAGTGCACTAAATAGGGAATAGGGAGCATTTGGGAGGTAGCAGCAGAGTAAAGGAGTGAAGGATGAGCTCATAGACGTCAGGCCCAGGTGCCAGAGCAGAGCGCTGTCTGTCTGAGTGTCTGTCTGTCTGTGGACGTAAGGTGTTATCACACAGGAATGTGTACAGATACAGCAGAGCGGGCTGGAAGAAAGCAGCAACTCTTATCTGGGGCCTGCAGCACAGTGCTGTCCCTCATGCTGCTACTGCTCTGACTAGAAGAGAGGAGGCAGTCATTATCATTTACTTCTTCTCTCTCCCTTTCTATATCTCCCCCTATCCTCTCTTCATCTCTCTCCCTCTACTTGTCTCTCTCTCTCCCTCCGTCTCTCCGTCAGGGATGATAGAGGGCTGTCTGAAATGACTCAGCAATACAGGAAACCTGGGCAGAGACTGGCTAATCATGAGAGGAAGGAAGAGAGATGGGTATTGGAATCCATAATGAGAAGTCTGGTAACCTGACCATGTTACCTAAATTCACCACTGACGTACAGTGAACAGGGTAAAGAACTGAGCAAATTGTTGAGCTCCAGGCCAGCCGTCAGTGTAAAATCATATTCTAGTTGCTGTATAGGCTGTGTCATAGGGCTCTGGTCAAAAGTAGTGCACTATGTAGGGTATAGGGTGCCATTTGGTATCAAGGCATAGTCTATCAATTAACTAAGACCCTTAGTATTAACAGAGCAATAATAACCACAAATTGTCAGACTGATATTGATGGCAAAATGATCTCTACAACAGCCTAACATAAGTGTTCATTAAGTTTTCCGGTGGCTTGTTGTTGTGTGTTGTTGTGATCACTGGAGCTTGTCTGAGGTGTTAGCCTGGGACCAATCCTCAAGTGAGACTACGGTCAGTCAGACCCTATTCCCTATACAGTGCACTACTTTTCATTATGGTCAAAACCCTATGGGCTCTGGTCAAAAGTAGTGAGAGCACTTTGTAGGGAATAGGGTTCCATTTAAGATGCATGCAGTCAGACAGCTCCTCCTCCTCCCGTCACAGACGGTAGTGGTGGACATCTGTCCCTCTCTGAGCCAAACTGACACAACCACCATCTCATCATATGATTCAACTCATCTCAAATTTATCATGAACAGATGGGGCACATTTTAAAAATAGACCCTTTACTTCTCAAACTGTAGCAATTGCATAATAATTTGCATTGTGTGTGTGTGTGTGTGTGTGTGTGTGTGCCTATGCTAGCAACAAAAAGGCTTGTAATAAGACAAATCTGAATTCCTCTAAACAGTGTATTAAAGTTGACCTAATAGGAACACAGTGTATGATAAAGCCGTGCTGATAATCTACTGGGGAATATACCTCTTCGTGTTTTGATGACATTAGCCATAGATATTGACGTTGACGTCACATTGACAGAATGACTTTCTGATCAACAGCTAGGCCATATTATTTTGCTTTCTTAAACTTTCTCAGTACTTGTCTTTTTTGCTGGCAGGTTAGAAAAGTATGAGCCTGTAAGTAAGTATTTCACTTTGAAATACTTATGTTAAACTGTGATTTGATTTGAGTAGTTTGGTGGATTTGTCTGGAAAGTGCCAAATGTACTCTCTCATTCACACACACACACACACACACACACACACACACACACACACGCCTAACGCTAATCACGCTAGGAGTGTTAGAGAGGCGTATAACACAATGATCCGCACATTCAAACACTTCACTCCAGCATCCCTGAGAAGCATTCCTACCTGGGGTGAAGTAGCTATGCTGGCTAACTGTGTGATATGTGGAGGACTACAAGTCAAGCCACGATGCCAGGGCCCCTCAACTTCAAGCATAGAGCCATGAAAACTGTTACAAACAAGAATACATGTTCTATAGTGTAACAGTGTGTGTGTGAGCGTGGGTTAGTACATCGCTCAGGGTTATTTAGCCCTGGCTGACATACCAACAGTTGTTGAAGAACAGAGAACAGGAACTCTAGTGAACTCTGTGCTATGGGTGGGTAGGGCTGGCTGATGACTGATGGAGCCACAGTACAATTACTACGTCCCAAATGGCACCCTATTCCATATGTAGTGCACCACTTTCGACCAGGGCTCTGGTTATAATTAGTACACTATGTAGGGGATATGGTGCCATTTGGGACACAAGCCAGTGTTTAGCGCCTGCTGGCAGGGAGTATTCTGTTCAGGCAGTGTTGTGTTGTTCTGCCATTGTGAGGCTGACGTCACGGGCAGCAGAAGAGGCACCCCCCCCGGTGCCTGTGGTGGGGAATCACTAGGGAGGGACGGTGGCTCTGGCAGGCAGCTCTGAACAGGGTTGTGTTCCGTAGGGAGAAAATGTTTTGAATAGGTGTGAAACAAGGAGGCACCACTTGATCTTGTCCAATAAGAATATTGATTTTTGTTTTGCGTTGCGTGTTCTACTGAACAAGACCCATGCCTGCTGTTATACACCGGGGCCTCCTAGGGCCGGCACCAGGCTAGAGGAGGTGGAGGAGTGCTTATCACCAGCCAGCCCAGCCTGCTTGCAGCCACAGCTAGAGAAGAACGGGACCTGACTCGCGTAGAGTCGACAGCTCTGTCATATCCAACTCACTCAAGCTCCCTCTGTGACATCCCCTGGCCCCACACTGAGGGGAGAAAGCAGAACACACTGCCAAAGGGAATAACAGGAGATTGTTTTGTTCAACATGGACAGCTAAGCGTTCGCCCTATCTGCCAAGACCTTGATGAAGCAGCCTGCCTACCGCATCATCACAAACTTCCCCGGCTGCAGCTGGTCTGTAGCAAGGTGCTTGAGTCACATCCGTCAGGGGAAGAGAAGAGATAACACAACAGCAGCAAAGCAGGGGTCAGATCCTCAGTTCCAGTATTAGTTTAGAGAGAGAGAAGCCCCTACAATCAATTATCTGGAGCACAGGGCCTGACATGTCATGCATCCACAGAGCAGAGCCCAGCCCCACAGAGCAGAGCCCAGCCCCACAGAGCAGAGCCCAGCCCCACAGAGCAGAGCCCAGAACCACAGAGCAGAGCCCAGAACCACAGAGCAGAGCCCAGAACCACAGAGCAGAGCCCAGCCCCACAGAGCAGAGCCCAGCCCCACAGAGCAGAGCCCAGAACCACAGAGCAGAGCCCAGAACCACCGAGCAGAGCCCAGAACCACCGAGCAGAGCCCAGCCCCACAGAGCAGAGCCCAGAACCACAGAGCAGAGCCCAGAACCACAGAGCAGAGCCCAGCTCCACAGAGCAGATCCCAGCCACACAGAGCAGAGCCCAGCCCCACAGAGCAGAGCCCAGAACCACAGAGCAGAGCCCAGAACCACAGAGCAGAGCCCAGCCCCACAGAGCAGAGCCCAGCCCCACAGAGCAGAGCCTAGTCCAACAGAGCAGATCCCAGCCACACAGAGCAGAGACTAGCCTCAGTACCAGAGCACAAAGCCTGCAATGAAGCTTAACAAGCCCCAGAGGCTAATGCTGGAGCTGGATGGAAGGGAGGCTTGGCAAATAGATCTGATCATGGCCCTACTACAGCTCCTCCCTCCTCTCTCTCATCCTGGGCCTGGCTCACCACTAACCAGGAAACATGACTCTACAGCTCCTCTCTCTCCTCCTGGGCCTGGCTCACCACTAACCAGGAAACATGACTCTACAGCTCCTCCCTCTCCTCCTGGGCCTGGCTCACCACTAACCAGGAAACATGACTCTACAGCTCCTCCCTCCAGCGCTCTCCTCCTGGGCCTGGCTCACCACTAACCAGGAAACATGACTCTACAGCTCCTCTCTCTCCTCCTGGGCCTGGCTCACCACTAACCAGGAAACATGACTCTACTGCTCCTCCCTCTCCTCCTGGGCCTGGCTCACCACTAACCAGGAAACATGACTCTACAGCTCCTCCCTCCAGCGCTCTCCTCCTGGGCCTGGCTCACCACTAACCAGGAAACATGACTACAGCTCCTCCCTCCAGCTCTCTCCTCCTGGGTCTGGCTCACCACTAACCAGTAAACATGACTCTAGAGCTCCTCCCTCCAGCTCTCTCCTCCTGGGCCTGGCTCACTACTAACCAGGAAACATGACTCTACAGCTCCTCCCTCTCCCCAGCTATTCTCTCTCTCCCTGGGCCTGGCGCACCACTAACCAGGAAACATGACTCTACAGCTCCTCCCTCTCTCCAGCTCCTCCCTCTCCCCCTGGGTCTGGCTTACTGGGCCCTATCTGAAAACTCTTGCCTGGATGGGCCGTAACAAATCACCTGAACATCTAATTCCACCGAGGCTCAACGGCAATGTGCTGCAGGGCATTATGGGAGAGAGAGAGAGAGAGAGAGAGAGAGAGAGAGAGAGAGAGAGACAGAAGAAGTCTAACAAAATATATAATATAATAAACCTAGATAAGAATAAGTTAGAATATATATTTAAAACATTTGACTATTTCCTATTCAATATTGACTGTAGTACAGTGAGTATCCTTGAGGGCGAAATCTATTGTTTGACATTGACGGCTAGCGTGAGTAACTCAGAGACTAGCATGACTGGGGCCTGACAATCATTGACCCATTGAGGAGCAGAGTAATCCCTGAGGCTGAGGAGAATGCTAAACAGGAAGCCGCAGCCCCATCTTCAGATCCAGGGGCTAAGTGTGCACACACTCATGCATACACTATTGTGAAGAGCTGACTGATGCTTTTCCACTCAGCATGAAGTCACTTTGAATCCTGAAAAGGCATATGGTCATTTTAACTGCATCAAATCAAGCTTTATTTATACAGCACATTCCAGAAATGGAATGCAACGCAAAGTGCTTCACATGAAAAAAACATGAAATATTTGCTACTCAACAAACATAAAATAAAATGCAAAAGAATTATAAAAACTGAACGATTAAAAGCACCCTAAGGAAAAGCAAAGCTAAAAATATATGTTTTAAGATCTCTTTTATATATGTCCACAGTTTGGGCCCCCCTCAGATTCTCTGGCAGGCTATTCCAGAGGCTGGGGGCATAATAACTAAAGGCTGCCTCTCCATGCCTCTTGGTCCCCCTCAGGTTCTCTGGCAGGCTATTCCAGAGGCTGGGGGCATAATAACTAAAGGCTGCCTCTCCATGCCTCTTGGTCCCCCTCAGATTCTCTGGCAGGCTATTCCAGAGGCTGGGGGCATAATAACTAAAGGCTGCCTCTCCATGCCTCTTGGTCCCCCTCAGATTCTCTGGCAGGCTATTCCAGAGGCTGGGGGCATAATAAATGCACCGTATAAATGCACCTGCACTGTGATAGTCTCAGAGGTCCGTTAAAAGCGCAGAGAGCATCATGAAGAACAAGGAACACACCAGGCAGGTCCGAGATACTGTTGTGAAGAAGTTTAAAGCCGGATTTGGATACAAAAAGATTTCCCAAGCTTTAAACATCCCAAGGAGCACTGTGCAAGCGATAATATTGAAATGGAAGGAGTATCAGACCACTGCAAATCTACCAAGACCTGGCCGTCCCTCTAAACTTTCAGCTCATACAAGGAGAAGACTGATCAGAGATGCAGCCAAGAGGCCCATGATCACTCTGGATGAACTGCAGAGATCTACAGCTGAGGTGGGAGACTCTGTCCATAGGACAACAATCAGTTGTATATTGCACAAATCTGGCCTTTATGGAAGAGTGGCAAGAAGAAAGCCATTTCTTAAAGATATCCATAAAAAGTGTGGTTTAAAGTTTGCCACAAGCCACCTGGGAGACACACCAAACATGTGGAAGAAGGTGCTCTGGTCAGATGAAACCAAAATTGAACTTTGGGGCAACAATGCAAAATGTTATGTTTGGCGTAAAGCAACACAGCTGAACACACCATCCCCACTGTCAAACATGGTGGTGGCAGCATCATGGTTTGGGCCTGCTTTTCTTCAGCAGGGACAGGGAAGATGGTTAAAATTGATGGGAAGATGGATGGAGCCAAATACAGGACCATTCTGGAAGAAAACCTGATGGAGTCTGCAAAAGACCTGAGACTGGGACGGAGATTTGTCTTCCAACAAGACAATGATCCAAAACATAAGCAAAATCTACAATGGAATGGTTCAAAAATAAACATATCCAAGTGTTAGAATGGCCAAGTCAAAGTCCAGACCTGAATCCAATCGAGAATCTGTGGAAAGAACTGAAAACTGCTGTTCACAAATGCTCTCCATCCAACCTCACTGAGCTCGAGCTGTTTTGCAAGGAGGAATGGGAAAAAATGTCAGTCTCTCGATGTGCAAAACTGATAGAGACATACCCCAAGCGACTTACAGCTGTAATCGCAGCAAAAGGTGGCGCTACAAAGTATTAACTTAAGGGGGCTGAATAATTTTGCACTGACAATTTTTCAGTTTTTGATTTGTTAAAAAAGTTTGAAATATCCAATAAATGTAGTTCCACTTCATGATTGTGTCCCACTTGTTGTTGATTCTTCACAAAAAAATACAGTTTTATATCTTTATGTTTGAAGCCTGAAATGTGGCAAAAGGTCGCAAAGTTCAAGGGGGCCGAATACTTTCGCAAGGCACTGTATGTGCTCACCATCTGGTCTTGGTCAGTACCCGTGCTGCAGCATTCTGTATGTTTTGCAATTGACCAATGGCTTTCTTGGGTAGGCCAGACAGGAGAGCATTACAGTAGTCAAGCCTGCTTGTAATAAAAGCATGGATGTGTCTCTCTATATCAGCATGAGAGAGAAACGGCTGCACCGTGGCAATGTTCCTCAGGTGGTAAAAAGCTATTTTGTTCACATTCCTAATGTGGGATTCGAAATTTAGTTCAGAATCTAAAATAAAACCTAGTTTTTTTTAACGAGTGTTTTATCTTTATTGCCTGTTAATTAAAATGTGCGGCAGATTCTCTCTCTGTGCTTTGGCTCCGACAATAAGTACCTTGGCCTTGTCTTGATTTATTTGGAGGAAGTTGTGAGCCATCCAAGTATTTAAAACACTACTACAGTCTAAAAATGTATCCGTGAGCTGTTCTGAGTCCTCTCTCTGCTTAGCCTCTGTTAGTAACGTTAAAGCACCAGTGATCTGTTCTGAGACCCTACTGATCAGCATCTTGCCTGGTGTCCATTAGTAACATTACAATACCAGTGATCTGTTCTGAGACCCTACTGATCAGCATCTTGCCTGGTGTCCGTTAGTAACATTACAATACCAGTGATCTGTTCTGAGATCCTACTGATCAGCCTCTTGCCTGGTGTCCATTAGTAACATTACAATACCAGTGATCTGTTCTGAGACCCTACTGATCAGCCTCTTGCCTGGTGTCCATTAGTAACATTACAATACCAGTGATCTGTTCTGAGACCCTACTGATCAGCCTCTTGCCTGGTGTCCATTAGTAACATTACAATACCAGTGATCTGTTCTGAGACCCTACTGATCAGCCTTTTGCCTGGTGTCCATTAGTAACATTACAATACCAGTGATCTGTTCTGAGACCCTACTGATCAGCATCTTGCCTGGTGTCCGTTAGTAACATTACAATACCAGTGATCTGTTCTGAGACCCTACTGATTAGCCTCTTGCCTGGTGTCCAATAGTACCATTACAATAGCCGTGATCTGTTCTGAGACCCTACTGATCAGCCTCTTGCCTGGTGTCCAATAGTAACATTACAAGACCAGTGATCTGTTCTGAGACCCTACTGATCAGCCTCTTGCCTGGTGTCCATTAGTAACATTACAATACCAGTGATCTGTTCTGAGACCCTACTGATCAGCATCTTGCCTGGTGTCCATTAGTAACATTACAATACCAGTGATCTGTTCTGAGACCTTGATCAGGACATACTGAGGTGAGGCCTCAACATGCAGGCTGACACAGAAGTGCTAACCAGGTCAATATTTCCAAATATAATTTGGTCTCAGTTACTTGTGTGTGACAAATGTAGGAGTAAATCCGTTATGCTCACGGAATACCAATGCACTCATCTCCTTTACTTACTGTATAACCTACATTTTATGTACACAAATGTTACTTAGAGAAGACAGGTGTCCTGTATTGTGACCCCTCCATCTGTTGTGGGTTAAAGGGGAATTTTACATCAAATAAATGTTCATGTGTATTTGTAGTCTCCAAATATCATAATTTACTGTACGGTTGCATCATAGCTATCGAAACACCCCGTCTGTAAAATAAAGTTGCATAGCCTTGTCAAATCACCATACAAGACTTTGCACTTCGAACCTGCCCTTCTATGCCAGTGATTCTCAGAAAGCTGCACACTCTAGCTGACTCCACCTCTTGCTCTGTACAACCGACGGTGAGCGTGTAGTTAAAATGATCTTCTATGTTTAGTAGAGCCCATGCCCGCGATGTTCAGACCTAGACCCACTTCAATTGCTTCTGACCGAAAACCTAAATTTGAAATAACCGCATTAGTAAATCCATTCGCTGGTCCTCACTATGTCACCCACTCCCTGCAGACTGCATGTGCTCTGTGTGTGTGAACAACGGCTCCGCTTGGGCTGCTCAGTGACGAGACATGAGAGCACAGAGCATGGCTGGCTGTAAGCTACTTTTCATCACTTTAAACTATGACAAAACTCAACAAACATTATTTTCTGTGAAATAATCTCTCCTGTGTTATATAACACAGTGCACCGAGGCAGGACTGTGGGCTCTCATTCTCCGAGGCCAACGTAAGTAAGATATTTAAGCATGTTAACCCTCGCAGTGCTGCCAGCCCAGATGGAATCCCTAGCCGCGTCCTCAGAGCATGTGCAGACCAGCTGGCTGGAGTGTTTTTCAGACATATCCCAGTCTGCTGTCCCCACTTGCTTCAAGATATTCCACCATTGTTCCTGTACCCAAGAAGGCTAAGGTAACTGAACTAAATGTCATCATGAAGTGTTTTGTAAGTCTAGTTAAGGATCATATCACCTCCACCCTACCTGACACCCTAGACCCACTTCAATTTGCATACGTCCAAATAGATCCACAGATGATGCAATCGCCATTACACTGCACACAGCCCTAACCCATCTGGACAAGAGGAAAACCTATGTAAGAATGCTGGTCATTGACTACAGCGCAGCCATCAACACCATACTACCCTCCAAACTCATTAAGCTCGAGGCCCTGGGTCTGAACCCCGCCCTGTGCAACTGGGTCCTGGACATCCTGACGGGCCGCCCCCAGGTGGTGACAACACCACTTCGCTGATCCTCAGCACAGAGGGCATACACGGGTGCGTGCTCAGCCCCCTCCTGTACTCCCTGTTCCCCCATGACTGCGTGGCCATGCACGCCTCCAACTCAATCATCAAGTTTGCAGACGACATAACAATAGTAGGCCTGATTACCAACAATGACGAGAGCCTACAGGGAAGTGGTGAGGGACCTGACAGAGTGGTGCCAGGAATATAACCTCTCACTCAACGTCAACAAAACGAAGGAGCTGATCATGGACTTCAGTGGACCACCGAGGGAGCACGCTCCATCCACATCGACGGGGCCACAGTGGAGAAAGTGAAAAGCTTCAAGTTCCTTAGCGTACACATCACTGATAATCTGAAATAGTCCACCCACACAGATAGTGTGGTGAAGAAGGCGCAACAGTGCCTCTTCAACCTCAGGAGGCTGAAGAAATTCAGCTATGCCCCCTCAGACCCTCACAAACTCTTACAGATACACCATTGAGAGCATTCTGTTGGAATGTGTCACCGCCTGATAAGGCAACTGCACCACCCACAAATGCAGGGCTCTCCAGAGGGTGGTGCAGTCTGCCCAAAGCATCACCGGGTGCAAACTACCTCCCCTCCAGGACACCTACAGCACCTGATGTCACAGGAAGGACACATCAACCACCTGAGCCACGGCCTGTTCACCCCGCTATCTTCCGGAAGGCGAGGCCAGTACAGGTGCATCAACGCTGGGGACGAGAGACTAAAAAACATATTCTATCTCAAGGCTTCAGACTGTTAAATAGCCATCACTAGCTGGCTACCGCCCGGTTACTCAACCCTGCTACTGCCTCTAAGGTGGAATCACTGGTCACCTTAATAATGGAACACTGGTCACTTTAATAATGTTTACATGCTGTTTTAATAATTTCATATGTATATACTGTATTCTAGTCAATGCCATCCTATTCAACTATTGCTGTGTATATACACTATTCTATCCTATGTATTTTACAGATATACTAAATATTCTATCCACGTAGTGTCCATTATGTCTATAATTTCTATACATCCCATCACATATATACACTACCTTTCCAAAGGTTTGGGTTCACTTTGAAATGTCCTTGTTTTTGAAAGAAAAGCTCATTTTTTGTCCATTAAAATAACATAAAATGAATCAGAAATACAGTGTAGACATTGTTAATGTTGTAAATGATTATTGTAGCTGGAAAAGACTGATTTTTTAAATGGAATATCTTCATCGGCGTACAGAGGCCCATTATCAGCAACCATCACTCCTGTGTTCCAATGGCACGTTGTGTTAGCTAATCAAAGTTTATCATTTTAAAAGGCTAATTGATCATTAGAAAAACCTTTAGCAATTCTGTTAGCACAGCTGAAAACTGTTGTGCTAATTAAAGAAGCAATAAAACTGGCCTTCTTTAGACTAGTTGAGTATCTGGAGCATCAGCAATTATGGGAACCCTCACAAGTCCTTCATTAAATAGTACCCGCAAAACATCAGTACTCACAAATCAACGTCTCAACGTCAACAGCGAAGAGGCGCCCATCTTAATCTTTTCTTTCTATTGGCCAGTCTGAGATATTGCTTTTTCTTTGCCTCTTCACTGTTGACGTTGAGACGTTGATTTGTGAGTACTATTTAATGAAGCTGCCAGCTGAGGACTTGTGAGGCATCTGTTTCTCAAACTAGACACTCTAATGTACTTGTCTTCTTGCTCAGTTGTGCACCAGGGCCTCCCAATCCTCTTTCTATTCTGCTCTCTCTCTATGTGACCCAAGCCTAAGTACTAGTCTGCGTGTCAGTCTGAACATGCTTCTTATGCACATATGTGCAGTCAGTCATTATTTAATTATCTTTTCCTATCCTCCATTTTGTGATGTGGAGATGAGAACGTCCATAGCGGCAGGAGAGCGAGAAAGTGCAAGAGAGAGCGAGAGAGAGACATGGAGAGAGAAAATGGGAAGAAACGGGTGTCTGTTAATTGAATGTGATTGCTCAGCATTCCTCAGAATCTTGATGAAGCCAGCTGCCCTCTTCCTGCACTCTGCAGCACTGTGTATGTTATGTTCAGTGATCCGATGATAGCCTAATACCTATAAGAACTATTTTATTAGCACAGAAACTCCAGTCCAGTTGAAACTAAGGCCCCCAGAGCAAAATCCAGGCCCTGTCTGAGTCATGTCAGGCAGACATGCAGATAAATTATGAAAACATTCAATGAAGATGGTGAATCCTACTCACTGCAAATGACAAAATGTAGGCTAGTTTAGAGCGCCTCACTGGTCCAAATTACGATACAAAAAAACTGATTGAATTGTTTTAAAAGCTAATGTTACTTCTATGGTATTTTCTAAAATATTGATATAAAGTAGGTGTACTGATTTAATCAACGTGTTGACAATGCAGAAGTCAACAGCTGCTTTCTGTGTAGCAAGGCTCATGATTAACACCTGCTTCATTCTTCAATCATACCTGTATCATAGATAGCTGAGAAAATGCCTCTTAAAAGAAAGCTTGAAGCCTGTGGAAGTCAGCAGACTCTTAGAAGATTCTTTAAGAAGAAACCTGTGGGTCAGTTGTTAAACAAGTACTTTTTGGAATAAATGATATACTGCAATTCACAAAGAGAGTTGCAAACACTTGTTGAAATCTATTCACTAATTTAACTCATGTCGTTCTATCTTCTCTTAACATGTATGGAACTTATTTGAGCACCTGTTCCTTTTATTTTAGAGACCAATTTTTTCATTTGAAAAAGTGGCCATCACACATATTGTTTTGTGGCACACACACACAATGTAACCTTTTATTTTTTATTCAAGATCATTTAGGCAATTTAAATTGTTCCGTTTAAATAAAATACATCATTCGAAGAACAAATATAATTGTGGGAAGTCATATCTTGTTGTAAAATACATGAATCTCAAGAGAAGATGGGTTAAATGATTAAAAGGTTTAATGTTCTCTTACTTAGAAAATAGTCCTGATCATATAGGCCTAGTTCAAGATTATCTAAAAATTTAAAAAACAATACACTGAATTCATACATTTTCAGTCATTTAAATTGTAAACACAATACCACAACAATGTTTTCCAATCTGTGTATTTCAGATGGAATCAAAGCAATAGAATGTAACAGAGAACACCAAAATAGAGCTTGTTCGGCAAAACAATCTTAACTGGCTGGCTACTTTTTCTATTAGGCTGGGTACTCCATGTGCTGTGGGAAACACTGGTATAATGATGATGATAACATGGCAATGATTTCTGAAGTCTGACGGTGACGCAAGATGGTTGTTGGCATAGCCCTGCGTGCACAAAGGGCAACATGGAGCCCTGGCCTGGCTTGCAACTACACACGGTGAGGCTAGCAATCTCTCCCAGGCAGATACAACTGGCTCCCGAAGCAAATGACTCAAACACTTCATCACTGTCAGTGTGCATCAGCCATTAACTACTCTGTGGTTCAACACACACGCACATGTACACACATGGTCAAAGAAAAAATACACACACACACAACATGGTCAAAAGAGAGAAACACACATACAGTCACACACACACATGCACCAGTCTCTAACCATCGCCACCACAGAACACACACCAGTCTATAGCCATCGCCAACACAGAACACACACCAGTCTATAACCATCTCCACCACAGAACACACACCAGTCTATAGCCATCGCCAACACAGAACACACACCAGTCTATAGCCATCGCCACCACAGAACACACACCAGTCTATTACCATTGCCACCACAGAACACACACCAGTCTATAACCATCGCCACCACAGAACACATACCAGTCTATAACCATCGCCACCACAGAACACACACCAGTCTATAGCCATCGCCAACACAGAACACACACCAGTCTATAGCCATCTCCACCACAGAACACACACCAGTCTATAGCCATCGCCAACACAGAACACACACCAGTCTATAACCATCTCCACCACAGAACACACACCAGTCTATAGCCATCGCCAACACAGAACACACACCAGTCTATAGCCATCGCCACCACAGAACACACACCAGTCTATTACCATCGCCACCACAGAACACACACCAGTCTATAACCATCGCCACCACAGAACACACACCAGTCTATAACCATCGCCACCACAGAACACACACCAGTCTATAGCCATCGCCAACACAGAACACACACCAGTCTATAGCCATCTCCACCACAGAACACACACCAGTCTATAGCCATCTACACCACAGAACACACACCAGTCTATATCCATCGCCAACACAGAACACACACCAGTCTATAGCCATCTCCACCACAGAACACACACCAGTCTATAGCCATCGCCAACACAGAACACACACCAGTCTATAACCATCGCCACCACAGAACACCAGCGGCCAATCGTTGAGTACAGAAATAGGCTCCCACCATCAAACATAACCACAGGATCCAGTCTGGTACCATTTCTGCACCACCAGAATGTGCCCTACTTCCATCTCCAAACATCCACAGGCACCACAAACAGGAACTGTTTCATCCAACCACACAGCAGTGTGCTGGGCTTGGCTCATTGCCACACAGCAGTGTGCTGGGCTTGTCTCATTGCCACACAGCAGAGTGATGGGCTTGTCTCATTGCCACACAGCAGTGTGCTGGGCTTGTCTCATTGCCACACAGCAGTGTGCTGGGCTTGTCTCATTGCCACACAGCAGTGTGCTGGGCTTGTCTCATTGCCACACAGCAGAGTGCTGGGCTTGTTTCATTGCTACACAGCAGAGTGCTGGGCTTGTTTCATTGCCACACAGCAGTGTGCTGGGCTTGTTTCATTGCTACACAGCAGAGTGCTGGGCTTGTTTCATTGCCACACAGCAGTGTGCTGGGCTTGTTTCATTGCCACACAGCAGAGTGCTGGGCTTGTTTCATTGCCACACAGCCCACTGCTTCAAAGGCATGTAAACCTGCCACAAACTAGGCTACTCAGATCCGTGTGAAATTCACCTCTTTGATATTCACCACAATGTTGGCTTGTCTGGGACCTCAGGCTTCTCACTTACTGGGTATTGAGTCAATACCAGTCAATGTTTCCCGTGAACACGGCGGTCATGTTCAGGTTTCAAGTGAGTTTTTTCGTCATATACACATGATATGCATGGGGCACACAGTGCAATGAAAGATGCCCCTGATACCAATAGCCTAGCAAGCAGGAAGTTTCCAATGACTACTACTGGAATGAACTTACTCTATTCCATTGACTTCATAGCAAACAAAAATAATCCACTTTTTTTACTGAGCTTGTTGGTTTAACACATATATATGTTCAACTCCCCAAAAATAAACATTTTAAATTTAGAAAATTCATAAAAAATGAATGCTGCATTGAGGGTTCACTGCAGTCAGAGATGATATAATTTCCAGTTCCAGACACTAAGGTAAACTGCATATTTACAAATCAGATATCATTACGAATAACCTAGAGGGAGATTTCTGCTGCTGCATTCAAAATATTGGTCGGCATTAGCATTAGGCTAAGTGAGAGAATAATGGCCAATGAGATTTCCAAATGCATCAACATCAAATTCCAGTTAATCATTCACCCTGCCCAGTCATCGCCCTCCCCTCTTCTGCCCCCCATTAAACACCATTTATTAGTGGGGGAAAAGGAAGCATTTAATGAAATCCTCAATTGAATGTGTAAGCAGTTAGAGGAGTCTTCTCTCCCCAGTCATGGCTTACATCTGGCAACTGATGCACTTTGCAGAAACTAAGGCGATTCAAACCCTTTGATTCACTGCAAGGGGAAACAATATTGCTACAATGCTACGTTTGACAACTAAAGGATTGTGAACAAATGTAGCTTGGCATGTCAGTGAATAAGCTTGTTTAAAACCCATGGGCCGAATGAATCACTAGATTAACCCCTAACATTACATGAGATCCAACAATTAAAAAGATCAAGTGCGCTAAGTAAGAGCTTAAGCACATGTTAAGCAGGTTAAGTCGATACAAACAGGCGGGGAATCTAAGAAGGAATCATACTATACCTGTAATAAATGAATCCTCTCTTCTTTCTGGAAATCCGTGGTTTGTAATGCAATAACAGTAAACTCAACCACAATGACGTTCTGTCATAAAGGTCATGCCAGTCAGTTGGAGCAGAGGGGTTATCATATTATCACACAACTGAAATCCCAGGAACTGTCAGCTGATAGTGAAAAGGCAGCATGACTGAATGACACATTTTGTTAGCAGCAGCCACAAAAGGCTCAAGTGAATTCCGACCAAATAGCATACATATTTGGGGTAGCCTATGTTTTCACACACACACACACACACACACACACACACACACACACACACACACACACAGTCAAATAGTAACAACAACTCAAATCAGGGATGAGGGAGAACTGATATAAAATAACCTACCAGTGCGTTCAATGTAGTCCACACACTTCTCAATGAACAAGGGGATTGGCCGGTCCGGGGTGACCAGATTCTGTAGGGGAACACCAAAGTAGTGGCTCTCCCAATTCCTCCGTGTGGGAGGGTACAAAGGCTTTGTGGGCTTGGATTTTGGCTGTGAATTGAAGGAAAACATAATAGCATCGTTTTCAAAACAAACTACAGAAATAAAGTTCATCCTTTCAATTTCAATTCTTCAAAAGAGTTGTCATTCCCCACAAGACTTAAGCTCTAATTGAAAAAGAAAAGTGTAAAACACCTTCCAAGAACTAACATTTAGTTTTTTGTTAATGTTCTGTTGCCTGATTATCAAAGACAGCAAAATGTTCAAACAACAAGAGTATACTTAATGGCAGTGGTGCTACTGTAGTGAAAACGATTCACGATGCTAATATATGAAGTTTGGCATTCAACCAAAACATTTGTGTATGATTGTCCTGTTATGTGCAGACAAAATCATTTTACAAAATGAAGAATGAAGCAAACTCCTTGAAACGTCATTGTGAGTGTGGACCTACTGTCCAGTACTGTAGTGAACATTTGAAGTGGACAGCTTTTATGTCCCAAATGTCACCCTATTCCCTATATAGTGTACTACCTTTGACCAGAGACCATAGGGCTTTGGTCAAATGTAGTGCACTATATAGGGAATAGGGTGCCATTTGGACCATAAAAGCTGTCCACTGGTTCATGCCTCAGAGCACTTCCTCCACACACTGGAAACCCTGCCTGCCTCCAAATGCCTTTAACAGACTACAATACAGTGGGATACCCAATTCTCCTCTCACTCCTCAACTATGGCGGTCATATTTAACCGTGATTGTGTTGTCATTGCTTGTGTTATATCCCATGTTAATTGCTAAGGAATGGGAGTGCATGCTTGGCCAGGAGAAAGTAATGTTGCAACATTCAACAAAAAGTACAATTCACATTTACTCTCTGTGTGATAGTTCAAACATTGATTTTCTTCAATGCATGAGAGCAGACCATTCTGAATCTGTGTTATAGTAATCATGAGAGCAGACCATTCTGAATCTGTGTTATAGTAATCATGAGAGCAGACCATTCTGAATCTGTGTTATAGTAATCATGAGAGCAGACCATTCTGAATCTGTGTTATAGTAATCATGAGAGCAGACCATTCTGAATCTGTGTTATAGTAATCATGAATCAGAATGCCTACCTTTTTAGGTTCCTTTGTCTTTGGCGTTTTCTTCTTTTTCTTCTTCATGTCATCCTGCTCTGGATCGGAGGTGATGGCAGGGTTGTCTATCCCTCCCTTCCAGGGGTCCGCAGGGGACAGCAGGGGGTCTTCCTCACTGCCCCGATGGGCCCTGCCCTTCTTCTTCTTCTGCATGGCCGGCCCAGACTCATCATCGCTGACGTCGGAGTGGACACGTCTGTGGTACATCTTGGTTTTGCTGAAGAGTATTTTGGAGCGGTGCTTATACTTGGTGGGCCTCCTGCTGGCCTGCGCCTTGTGGTCGAAGCCGTTCTCCTCGTCCCCGTGTGAGACGTGAAGCCCCTCAAACGAGTTGAGCATTTTGAGGGTCCTGCTGTGGGTGTCCTCCGGGACAGCGTAGATGTTGTCGGTAAAGCCCTTTGATTTCAGGAGAGTGTCTACAGGGTCTGCGTAATTGTCGGACGCCTCGATGTCTTCACCTTGGGCCATGGGGCTGCGTTGTCGTCTGTTGCTCCTCATCCCAGCCTCAATGGTCTTCAGGAGATTGGGGTCCAACTTCTTGACGTTGGGCTTGGATAGTATAGGTTTGGGTCTAACCGGGGGAGGCACTCTGTGGTTGCGCTCTTGGTCACCGATAGGTGTGCTATGGACAGGGTACTCGTTCCCCTCCAGATCGATCCTGCACTTTCCACGTTCGCTAAGCGTTGGAAGAAGCTGCACGTCGTCCCCGATGGGGCTGTAAGGCGGAGGAGCCTCGGTGTCGTCCTCTGAGTCAGGGTAGTAACTGTAAGCAGGGGAATGGCTGTGGGGAGACTGGGGGAAGACATCTTCACTCGCACCCGTGCAGTCTCGAGAGCTGTCAAACATGAAGGCGCTCTCGATGCTGCTCTTCTTCTCTAGCACCTCGTTGAAGAACGGCGTGAAGACTTCCGTCTGACGATGGTACTGAGACAGAGAGTAGAGAGCTGTGAATTTGGCGGTTATCTCTGTAGCGATGTGCTCTCCTTCAGTCATGAGGTCTTTGATTGGGTCATTCTCAAAGAAGTCTGCTTGACTGTCTGTGACGGCCACCATTTGAACAGGGATGACATCTTGGACCTCCGCCAGGAAAGCTCTGAGCATTGCCATGGAGGACTTGCGTTTTGCTGAGTAGACCAGGATGTATCCATGGACGAGCTCGTCCTTCCTGATTCCGATGGAGGAGTGGTAGGAGAGGACAGTAACCTGTATTCTTCTGCGACTGTCGCCAATGATTTTGTTGAGGATCAGAGTGTTACTTTGGCCAGGTTGCCCTGCGCTGCAGGAATGTGAATCCAGGAAAGGTGAGAGGATGAGGTCTACGCTAAATGGATCCCCACACATGGCACACATAACAATCCTCAAGTCGGTCTCTGACATGTCTTTGATGGACGGCAGAGGGCTCATCACATCAAAGTTGTGCTTTAGTCCTTCTAATACTCCTCTGAGAGCCTGTTTAATTTGGAACTCGTTAAACTTCCGTGGAAAGGTAGCAGAAGGTATATCTACAAAGGTGCACTGTAGCTTATTTGCAAGCTGTTGGCCCTGATGCCTTAATATAGGCATATTTTTGCAAACGCTGTCTCTCTGGTTTGCTAGGATTAGAATGAATGGCAATGGCGGAGCGTATCTCTCCCTCCTGTTCTGTGCAATCTCTGCCCTGATTCTCCCTACGCAGTCACCAATACAATTTAGCGACTCTATGGAGCTGAAGACACAGAAGATTCCGTGAGGTTTGAAGGTCGACGCCCACGTATGACTAAAGAGCAAGGTTGAGTTGACATCAACAGGCAGAAGCTCCAGTTCATAGATTTTCCCATCCAGGGTGTACTCGTCGTCTGTGGACTGGGCTCGGATTTCATTTGCAAGTTCTTGTGCGAGACCCTCCCTTCCCAAGAGACACAAATTGACTTTATCAATGTTGGCACTGTTATAGTAGAGATTAGAGCGACCATGGTCCAGCTGAACTAGCCTGTTAGCCAGTACCTGCTCGACATTCATGTCAACGCAGCTCTGTCCGCTCAGACACGTCTCCTTCGTGGGGTGGTAGACGAACCCGATGTGCTTGAGAAGAAGTGACTCCCTGTCAGGGGCCAGTTTCTGCAGAGCTCTGTATCTGGGCTCCTCGTTGAGCACAGTGTGGATCTCGCTCATTTTGTCACAGCTTGGGGTGGCATTTAAATCAAGGTCATAAAACAGCTCTGCGTGTTCAAAAAGCATTTCCTGAAATTCCTCTTTGGCCCTTTCAACTATTTCCTGCTGATGCTGGCTGTAAACATCTCTGTGATCAGATTCACTGATATACTTGTAGGCCTCGTCCTCCATGACAAAACACATGACCTCTTCCCAGGGTTGTCCAGGGCTGATGAAATGGACTCTATCCAATGTCTTCTTGAATCTATTCTTCATTTCTAACCGCATTTTCTCTGAGAACAGATGTTGGACATGGTTCTGAAAAATCTTCTCCCCTTCCAACGTTTTAAGGAGATCAAAGGGCACTCTTCTGTCGTTGACTTTGTCAATTTGGTCCGTCTCATCCCACGGAGTGTGCTCCAGCACCACAAACCAGAAATGAAACTCAGCCCTGCTCTTCAAGATACCTTGAGCCTCCGACCAGCTCAGGTTCTCGAGTTCTTCCAAGTTGTTGAGCAAGTTATTGAGAATTTTTGGCAGGCTCGAGAGGTATTCTTCCCTCCTTTTCCTGATATGTTCCTGCTTCAGCTGTTCGATGTGCTTGTTGAGGGTGTTTCTAGCTTTTCGGGTGCCTTCCAAGTTGATGTATTCCTCATAGTCGGGGTGGTTTTTCAACATGTTACTCACTGTTTTCCAACTTGTGTGATAATCTCTGACGGTTTGTACAATCCTCTTTTCAAACTTGTCAGACACTGTGGCTACTAATTGTCGCTGAACTTTATAGGCCTCCAAATAAGGAATGATTTTAGGTTTGCCTCGTGTTTTGTCCATCTGCTGGGTCAACGCGTTAAAACAGAGGTCTACATTGATTCTCGATCGAGCTGACGTTTCTACCACCAGGAGGTTCTTTTTGCTTGCAGCGAACACCTGAAGGTCCCTTAGATACTGCTCCATGCACTCGTCACATTTAGTTGCAGCAATGACGATGGGCTTTTTCGATTTGACCATTTGAGAATAAAGGCTGTTGACAAATTTCATCTGATCCTCAAATTTCCTATTGCAGCCTTTGCTCACGTCTATACACAATAAAAAACCGTCAATGTTCAGTTTCCCATCGGCCATCTGCTTCTGATCAAAATCCTGTTCCAGGCCAAGCTGGTCGGTGCAAATGTACATCAGCTTCTCAGCAGACTGTAGCTTGAAGGCTGCAGCCCTTTTACTATAGGGCTGCAGGTTTGTGCTGCGATGTGGCAAGAAAGTCTGATCATCAATGAACTCTGTTTGTTCAATGATTTGAATTTTACACTCGAGCCCGTCATCGCTTCGGTGTGGCACTTCACCCCAGTAGAGGAAGTGATCATTGTTCACCACACGACCTCCAAAGTCAATTGTGCTCAACACAGAAGTGTGCTCAGTGTAGTAGCCGTCAGCATTGGAACACACATATCTGTTGCATAGGCAGGACTTGCCCACGCCACAATTGCCCTTCTCCTTCTCTGTCCCTGAGAGGCCGACAACACTAACAGCATATGTTGGGGGGCGTGCCTCCTTGTTCTTGGCCATTATATTCCCCCTGTCATTGCTTTGTCAATTTCAAGAAAGGCTTCTACCAGCACAGCTATCATTCCACTCCAATTGGTTAGATAGGGTGCTGGTGCACGTTCATGGCTTTCTACCTTTAGTGGTGAATCGCTCTATCCTCCTAGATCCTCGAGCTGGGATAGGGCAGCTGGTTCTCCATTATTATGACCTCCCTGAAAAAGAAAGAGTGTATAATTGAACTACACACACATAGGAACACAAAAAAACAGATCATATAGGCCTAATATGGTCTACGTACCAAATGGCACAGTATTCCCTTTATAGTGAACAACTTTTGCAAACAGGCCACAGGACTAATGATACAATCTGAACAGTTACAGTAGGCTATTTCCGCTCTAGAGACTGTCAGTCATATGAGGCAATAACCTACAACAGAGGTTAACCTGCAAAAAAAAAATTATAAACTGCAAATAAAAATGTTGATAAATCCTGTACTGTCTGCAGGAGTGTAACAAATAAGTTCCTTGTTCAGTGTCAGTGACTCTTTTCATTAGTAATTTTCCCCTACAGATATTGGCCATTCCATTAAAAAATAATAATTTTATCCAATTTGTGCAGAAGATAAAAAATGTTATGCAACTTCAGACTTGGAGGCAGTGACCTAGAAATAATGAAAAAAGCGTAAGTAGACAAGATCATAATTTAGTTATTTATCAAATCCCAGAAACCTACTATTCATCATCATTCAATATGGATTATATTTCAGTTTACTCCAGCAATACTATTGTTGCAGATGTTACTAGAGAACTATTGCACCTGTCATCATTGAACCTTTTGACAACAATACTGGCTATTATTTGTTGCACTTCGCATGTTCGTCACCTAAGAATCATGCAACACACCCCATCATGACATCTTACAAAGCAAACAGTCCAGTTTTGACGGCCGATTTATAATACTGTAGTTACACCGGTCCCGCGCTTCTAGTATTAAACAGGAATTTAGTTATTGCATATCTACTGCATTTTTTGTTATTATCGAGATGTGTGACTAGTATTGCCCAGGTGAGAAGGTAGCCTATCACTAGCAAACCATTGTAGTGCCTGGCTGTGGTTACATTTCTTTCTGATCTGCTACGTTCTGAACGGTGCGCCCTTCTAAACCCCAGTCATTAATGAATGATAATGGTATTCAACCAAGAATGTCATTGCCAGGGAGGCACATCAATCAAAACTCAAAAGCAATCCTCTACCACGAGATGTAGAGGTTATTCAAAAGCACGACGCTGCTCTGGACAACTTGTCAGTAACAATTATCATCTTGCAACAATCCGAGGTTCATTAGTTAGCTAGCTAATGTACCTGTCCTAGCTAGCTAACATTAACTGCGTGCGAACTATCAAGCAAGAAACGTCCAGCAAGTGAAACTGTCACACTTCCAATTAGGTTGCTAGCAAACGTGGTTTGCTTTATCTGCACATGGTAACAATTATAATAACCCATGCAATAAAAGGTTATGTCTGGCTATGCCATTGTAATCAGAAACTATGACAATGATAACCCCATCATCAATGGCATTTGGTTGGAAGAATGACTTGTATAGCCAACTCAAGGGCCTAAGCTAAAATCGCTTGCTTCCAGAGTAGTCTCTGGCTGAGCTTAGCCCACTAGCTAGCTGTAGCTAACACTGCCTAGTTAGATAGCAAAATAGTGGTAGCAGGTCGAACAATAATACATTTCACTCAGCGCAAAATACAAACGAATGACCTTGCCGGAATATTTCGTTACGTCCCTTGATCCTTAATTGAAAAAAAAATTGAATTTATTTGACACAGACAATTTTATCCAGGGTGTAGCTAATGAAGAAATTCGATTCAGTACATTCCAAATACATTCCCCTACCTAACATGGTCGCTCCCAGCTCCGAGACCACGAAAAAAGGTAGCATTCCAAGTGTATTATTTTACTCCAGCAAATTCCATTTTTCAACGGCTCGTGCACTGCAATTCACGGGGAACGTTCCGTGTATCCTCTTTCTATTCCAAATGTGTTTGTTTTTATATATTTTGTTTAATTGGTGGTATGTGTGTAATCGGAGACCTGCTCCCTCCTCTCTCTCATCCCAGTCAGTAATGGCGACTGATACATCCTGCTCTCACCCACTCTCTCTCTCTCCAGTAACTTTTCCATTAGGGCTCAAAGCAGGGGCGCGACGCTCGTGCATGGTTGCTATGTAATAGTGTGAATTAATCATGTCTGGAAATAGTATTCGCTAATGCCTGAACATTTGGTGGCTTATTTTTGTGATAGTGATTAGAGACCAGTGATTAGGGATCATGTCCACGAGATGGCACATTGTCAACCAGAATAAACATCTACTTAGAGAATGTAATAACCTACATTGTTCAATCGTACATAAGGTTGGACCATCTAGTTTTGCAAATACAGGATGCTACTGACAGATCTTTGTGGTTACTTGTAGTGTGGAGCCAAACCAAGTTAGTACATGGTTATAGCAAGTTTATTACAGGGATATGCACATCTGAAAGAAGCCATCTGAAGAATTTCAGTAACATTCATGTGAATTACAATAATATTCCATGAGGGTTTTATATGACAGACAAACCTAGTTTTTTATTCAAAATAGTGTACAGCTCTCTGGAGAAATTCAACTGCAGGTTTTTAATACTACACAATATGCTGCTCACCCTAAGGCCTTTACTTCCAATGCTCCGCTAGTGGATTCTAGGCACATTTGCAAAACCTTGTTTGTTAAGCTCTTGCTTTTATCTTGACTTAGAGGGAAGGGGGAATCCCTACAGCTTGTCTCTCACTCAACCATAGTCTACACTTCTACACATTTTTTACACTGTTCTATACACATTAGTGTCTTCTGTTGATGATTAATTTGTCATTGAAGTGGAAATTCATTGTAGAATACATTCCAACCTGATTTGGTTCTATCCAGGAGGTACAGTTAATTTCAACCTGATTTGGTTCTATCCAGGAGGTACAGTTAATTTCAACCTGATTTGGTTTTATCCAGGAGGTACAGTTAATTTCAACCTGATTTGGTTCTATCCAGGAGGTACAGTTCATTTCAACCTGATTTGGTTCTATCCAGGAGGTACAGTTCATTTCAACCTGATTTGGTTCTATCCAGGAGGGACAGTTCATTTCAACCTGATTTGGTTCTATCCAGGAGGTACAGTTCATTTCAACCTGATTTGGTTCTATCCAGGAGGTACAGTTCATTTCAACCTGATTTGGTTTTATCCAGGAGGTACAGTTAATTTCAACCTGATTTGGTTCTATCCAGGAGGTACAGTTAATTTCAACCTGATTTGGTTCTATCCAGGAGGTACAGTTCATTTCAACCTGATTTGGTTTTATCCAGGAGGTACAGTTAATTTCAACCTGATTTGGTTCTATCCAGGAGGTACAGTTCATTTCAACCTGATTTGGTTCTATCCAGGAGGTACATTTAATTTCAACCTGATTTTGTTTTATCCAGGAGGTACAGTTAATTTCAACCTGATTTGGTTTTATCCATTAAGATTGACAGAGCCCTAGTAGATAAACTATGCATATGCAATGATGGTACATGATGATGTTCAACTTACATGTTGTAATGTGCATGTAAAATATCTGCATCAAGCATCTTATGAAAAAAATGTGATAGGAAGTAAGTTTCTGAAAAAGAATTGTATCAAAGAAAGTGTGTCCCTCACAACTGACAGACACAAAGTTATCAACCCTTTTATACAAGCCTTTTCTACATTGAGTTGGAAATCCAGACATCGCTGTGCTGTTTTATTGTTAGTCATCATAATGCAATCAGTGAAGCTGAGAGTCCAAGCTCCATTGTCTGGGTCTGTTTTGGGCTCAACTGTCCCTCTTCAATTGTTGTGACATTAAACACCAGGGACAAGCTGGAAGGCTCAGGGAGCTTTGTCCAATTGTTTGTGTCACTTAAGTGTTCATATTTTCATGTAATCCTTCAAACTAAAATCGTGTTTTTAATAGTTCTATGCATTGTTGTTTTGATGATGGCACACTGAAACAGAGTGTAAATATTCTAGTGAGAGTGGGCATTCTCTCCCAACCAACGCTGAATGTGGAGAGAAAGTGGGAGTTGTTTCAGTGCATCTATAAATATGAACATGAACAAGGCATTGGAATCAGAGCCTTAGTTTTATTTTACATTTTTTATTGAACCTTTATTTAACTAGTTAGTTACAAACTTAACAGACTCAGAGCCAAAAGGCTCATTGCCTCTCTCTCTCTTTCTCTCTCTCGCTTTCTCTCTCTCTCTCTTTCTCTCTCTCTCTCTTTATTTTTTTCTCTCTCTCTATTTTTTTCTTTCTCAGTGCTTTGCAGCTTACATGTCAAAGGTCAATCAATATAACTTTCGCACAGTGTCATCAGTGTCATTGTTGTCACAAGTGATGCAGTAAAAAGAGGAGGAGGAAACGTATTTATTAGCCAATGGTTTAATTCAAATCAGTTCCAAGAGCAGACTATGTGTGAAGTTGCCATGCCATGCAAGTGTGAAGCTTGTGATGGAACAAGAACAACCTGTAAATAGATGTGATGATTCCTAGCAACAGGCAGTAAGTAGTGTGTTCTCATCTGATGTAAGTGTTGGTTGAGAATCTCAACTATTGGTCCTTACACCCTCCTTGTCCTCAGAACAATAAGGTAATTGCCTTCTCTTTCAACTACCCTGCACGATCAGTATAGTCTGAGTCTACCGCCGCCCTGACTCAGGGGTGTGAATACTTATGTAAATAGATATTTCTGTATTTCATTTTCAATACATTTGCAAAAGATTCTAAAAACATGTTTTCACTTTGACATTATAGGGTATTGTGTGTAAATGTTTGAGAGAAAAATATATATTTAATCCATTTTGAATTCAGGCTGTAACACAATAAAATGTGGAGTAAGTCAAGGAGTATGAATGTTTTGTGAAGGCACTGTATAAGTAAGTTGACATTTTTGTTGTCTTGTGGTTGTTATGAAACACTTATGTACTGCTTATGTATGTGGTATGTATGGGTTATAAATGTATGAAGTCCTATACCCTTTAAATGACTGTTCATTCTGCTTTTGGCCCTCTTCATGTCAATGATGCGGAGTGGTGTTATCATAAGGAACCATAACAATTCATTCCTCTTTGAGCAAAAACAAGTTGGGTTTTCCATGCGCGACAGGGTGCCCTTCATAAGGCGTGAAACAGCTGCCTATGGGAGATACTCATGTTAAAAGACCTTAATGACAGCCTCCCACGGTGAACTGGAAGCGTATGCACTTATAAGCTGCTAGAGTATAGACATGCAACTTCCTTCTTACCGATTTTTTTCGCAAACGCCCCAAAAAAATTATAATTCTTAGGATGGGGATGGGATGTTATTCTATACTGTATATATTCCTGTCAGCACAACACCATGCACGTGTATTAAACATCAATGACACTACAGTACAGCCTGTACAGGAGAAAACTCACAACATCCACATGGTTCTGTCATTGTCAGCAACAGGTCTTAGTCTGCATTATAAAACGTATGTTTTTATAGGTTTGAAACAGATGACAAATTAGTCAGGAAAATAAAAAGGGCCTCAATGAAAACAACTCACAACAACCCTTTGATGTTCAGATGTGCTTAAGGCTTCATTTGTATTATGTGGCGGGGAGGGGGGGGGGGGGGGGGGGGGCACTAAGGGCTGTAGCTACTACCAGCTTCAAGTCTGTCTGTGTGAGTGAGTGTTTGTGTTCAATTCACAACAATGGTGTCTTCATGCTCTCTGTCTGCAGGTTAAGGTGTCGGTGAGACTTCACTATCAATTGGACCCTTGATCACCTGAGAGAAATCGTATGTCGCCTCCATTTAACCTCAGTCTGCCCTGCTTGTGTAGATTGCAAACAGGGAGGTAGCTGCTTGTAGCCACCAAGCCACCTGTCACATCCACGTATTTATATGTCCTTTTAGCTAACAGGTGGACGGAAACAAGACTAAAAAGTTTTTTTCTGTGCATTAGCCAGGAAGGCCACAGCATGTGAATAGAAAGCAGTGTTCAGCCGAGGAAACAGTCTCACAGTGGAAACAAAGCTTGATTAATCCCTGTAGCTTTGTGTTGTGGTGATGCTGATTTCTAATGGTCAATGTTCTGATCTATAACTATTATCTCCTTAAGTTTCAAAAGGCTATAGCTTCCTGTGAGAGATGGGGGGCATTTATTGTAACATCCAACACAGCACTTATGGTGCATTAGTATTTTGGCTGAAACATAACATACTGTAGGCCTTAGACAAGGAACTCCTAGAATAACCACCACCATCATATCTGTCTTAGATATGTAAGGTCCATCTGTCTCAAGAATAGGCCTTAAAACATTGCAGAACACTTCATACTATATTGACTGCCTTCTTGCTATCGCTATTGAAACTACAGTGACTATGTGGGTAAATGATTAATCTGAAGATAGTGATGTCATTTACGGCAAGTGTGTGCTATATCTCTTTAACTATGGGCTTGAAAGGTTGTCAAACAAACAATCACAAATACAATTCCCCTCAAATCGATGTACAGTGTATCATCACCTCTACGTTTTGGGAAAAATAAAGGCATATTGGATTTATTCTTTTGCTTGGATCAAGTCCTGGTACAGAAGCGAATGTTCTTGAGAGCTGATGGTGAAGTTGCTACATATTACTATAGCAGCCTAAGCTTAATTTTTAATGGAACCCTGAGGTCGAGGCAACATTAGTGTTCTCCTCCATTTCATCCATCCCCACCACTGGCCCATGCCTCAGACACACGTCCTTCAGCAGCAGACACAGAGAGCAAGGTAAAGACGTTGATGCGCCCAGACCAAGTCTCACACACCACCCAGCCATGCCCATTGACACAACGTTCCTATAATGGACTTAGCCCCTCAGACCACATCAATTTTAATGCCTCCTCAGCACCCACTGGAATGGGGGTCCCCATTCTAAGAATGACATTTCTATGGGCATGCCCGCCCAGACATCAAAAACCCAGCTGCAGGCCAATACCCCAGCTTTCTTCTGTCTGTCTCTCTAGGGCTGTTTTCCTAAAAAAAAGTTACATCCACTTTCTGTTTTGTTTCCTTGCCACAATACTAATGACTATTGCAATACTGGTATGGTCCCGGCTCTACACAGTACCCCTGCTTCATCTAAAATCTCCTTCTCCACAATCATGAATTATTCACCTCCCCAACCCTCAAATCTCTCTCTTTATCTCCTCAGATCTACAGTCTCCTGCCAGTTGTGTTTGAGAGTCCCTCTACATCCCTCTACATCTTTGGTCTCTTGTTTACTCTGGAGCTGCAGGGGAAGAGGTGAGCCCTAATAAGCTCCAAACCAGGCTTGACACTGAAATAAAGAACTCCAAACTGAAACAACTGAATCAAATCTGACTCAAAGGAGAATAAAAAATGTGTATCCTGATACCAAAGAAAGCAGTATTTGTATTTCCAATGTGTATCTGACACTGCTGTGTCCTAGGCCTAGGATATCATCCAATTTACATGGATGGTTTCCCCTGTTGTGCACTGAACAGAGATCCTAGGCTCTGAAAGCAAGTCGTTTTTCAGCTCTGCTAGCAGTGTGTTGAGTCTGCATGTCGTTTCTCAGCTCTTCTAGCAGTGTGTTGAGTCTGCATGTCGTTTTTCAGCTCTTCTAGCTGTGTGTTGAGTCTGCATGTCGTTTTTCAGCTCTTCTAGCTGTGTGTTGAGTCTGCATGTCGTTTTTCAGCTCTTCTAGCTGTGTTGAGTCTGCATGTCGTTTTTCAGCTCTTCTAGCAGTGTGTTGAGTCTGCATGTCGTTTTTCAGCTCTTCTAGCTGTGTGTTGCGTCTGTATGTCGTTTTTCTGCTCTGTTAGCAGTGTGTTGAGTCTGCATGTCGTTTTTCATCTCTGTTAGCAGTGTGTTGAGTCTGCATGTCGTTTTTCATCTCTGTTAGCAGTGTGTTGAGTCTGCATGTCGTTTTTCAGCTCTGTTAGCAGTGTGTTGAGTCTGCATGTCATTTTTCAGCTCTGTTAGCAGTGTGTTGAGTCTGCATGTCGTTTTTCAGCTCTGTTAGCAGTGTGTTGAGTCTGCATGTCGTTTTTCAGCTCTGTTAGCAGTGTGTTGAGTCTGCATGTCGTTTTTCATCTCTGTTAGCAGTGTGTTGAGTCTGCATGTCGTTTTCATCTCTGTTAGCAGTGTGTTGAGTCTGCATGTCGTTTTTCCACTCTGTTAGCAGTGTTGAGTCTGCATGTCGTTTTTCCACTCTGTTAGCAGTGTGTTGAGTCTGCATGTCGTTTTTCAGCTCTGTTAGCAACGTTGAGTCTGCAAAGTTCTAGAGCTCTCAGCAGTAAGCAGAGAGCAGAACAGGAAGACAGATGACTGGGGTGTGTGGGGGCGCTGCTGCAGTCCCCCCTCCGCCTCCTTCCACCCTACCTCCCCCACCCCTTCACTCCTGTTCTGAGCCAACACATGCCCTCCCAGTGACACAGCACAATTGCAACCAGCTGCTGCTGTTTACCCAGAGCCTTGCCGTAGCTGCATTGGCATGGCAATGGATCAACGCTAGGGCCTGCCAGGCAGGACAGGGACCCCAAGGTCAAGGGAGATGGGGCCATGGATAGAGGGGAAAGGGGGTGATGTGGGGGATAAGGAGTGGGGAGATTGCCTAGAGCTGGAGTGTGAGAGACTTCATCCACCACCACCATGAACACCAACTCCATCCTACCCTGCAGCTAAGCTTTATTTAATTGGGATGATGAGGTCTGGAGATTGTTTTATCATGATATGAATCTGTCTGATAATAAGTTCAAAGACAAGTTTTTTTTTAGGTCACGGCATACAGCAATAGCAGGGCTCTGTATTTTGAATGGCAGGTTTAGTAACTGATTTTAGAAAGTGAAAGTATCCCTGCCTGCAGAGTGCAAAAAAATCGCAGATGTTTTTTTTGTTTTTTTTTCGTCTCTGAAAATCCATTCTTCTCTAATTTTGGAATGCAGGATGTGGCTTATACAACAATAGAGAGTTATAGTTAATTTAGTTGCTGACAGAAGCAGAGTGAACTGTTGGAATGACACCCAACTGAATTCATGGGTATATTTAACGGAAAATACAAACCATCTTTTCAATCGGACATTTTCAAAACTAACCATAGTGTAAAAATATATTTTTTAAAGTATAGCGCTCAAAGAAAAAAAATGACTTAACATAACCTCAATCAATAAAATATTTATGTCTCGTGTAGAATTGATGTTTTCACTTAGGATGATTTACAGCAATAAATATACAGTATGAAGACTTATTTTTACATCTTAAATATTTGAGCACTTTAATTGAGTGCATAGCATGTTATGAGTTATGAGGTTATGGCGTTTTAAAACTCTTTAGACACACATATTCATTTTATTTTCCTTACTGTCACGACTTCCGCCGAAGTCGGTCCCTCTCCTTGTTCGAGCGGCGTTCGGCGGTCGACGTCACAGGCCTTCTAGCCATCACCGATCCACTTTTAATTTTCTGTTTGTTTTGTCTTTGTTTTCTACACACCTGGTTTCAATTCCCCCATTACACGTTCATTCTTTAACCCTCTGGTTTCCCCCATGTTTGTGTGCGTGTTTGTTTTATTGTAAGGCTGTATCTGAGGGCTGGTATTATTGTTGCCGGGTTTTGTTGTTACGCCCGTTTATTTTGTGGTATCGGTATTTTTCCAGCACCATAGTATTGTGTTTATACTGGTGTTTTTATTGAATTAAATACCTTGTCCACGCATCTCAGCTCTCCTGTGCCTGACTCCTTTCACCAGTTACCCACAGCCTTGAGACTTACACTTCATAAGATTACAATTGAGAATCTGTGTACAGACATAAATTCCCCAAATCCCCCCCCCCCCCCCCCCCCCATGCTTTCCCAATTTCATTATAGATTTTTCTTCAGGAAGTACCGTAGTTCATTCCTTTGTATCATGGTATGTTTATTGCAGTAAAGACTGAGGATACGTCCCAAATGACACACTCTTCCCCCTATTGAGTGCACTACCTTTGACCGAAGCCGTAAATGCCCTGGTCAAAAATAGTGCACTAAAAAGGGAATAGCTTGCAGACTGAGACAGAGAGAAATCCCCAACCTAGAGAGGGAGATCATTTAAGTAAGCTGACCTATGTTTAACTATGCTGTTGTGTTTGTATGGGAATACCTTGCTTCTCTCTGCCTAGAAAAGCACCACATGTCTGGGCAAGAGCCACTGGCAGCTGCCCATAGGGAAGAGTGCCAGTCACTAAGGAGTCACTCAGTACTGAATCAAATACTCACTGAATGGATTTCTCCCACTCTCTCACTCCCACAAATACACACACTCTATATGTCAGAGAAAGAAATCTGGAGGAAGAACTTGGCAAACGAGGCCATCCTCTACACGTTTCATCTGTAAAGCATCCAACCTGTCCGGTGTCTGTAAGAGCCACACCAATAATTACTGTACACAGGAGTCATCATTTTGGACCCTTTGGCATTTTCCTCCTCAGTGCTGGCGTTGTCAGGTGTGACTGTGTAGCCTTGAGCTAGCAGGTCTGCCTTGCAGTATCTCCCTCATTTCATCTCATTTGTTACAGCCACCTTTCATCTTTCTCTAAGTCTCACTTCTCCATCTTCGCTTTACACCATTCCCCTTTCAGGAAGACATCTAGACTTACTGGAGGGAGAGTTTTATTTTTAGAGGAACTTGTGATTTTCTGATGGACACAAAGCAAATGATATACTGCCGTATTTAGTTATTAATTATATGGTTGTTGTAATGATATTTTGGGGATCAACTAGCATTATACCGAAAGTTGACCTAAAGTCAATGGACGTTGGTTTGTACAGTAAAGACAGTGTGTTCAGAAAGTGTTCCGACTCCTTGACTTTTTCCACATTTTGCTCATTTTATTCTAAAATAGATTTGTTTTTAAATGTTCACTCATCAATCTACACAAAATACCCTAATGACAAAGCGAAAACACATTTGTAGAAATGTTTGCAAACGTATAAAAAATAATAACTGAAACATCACATTCACATAAGTATTCAGACCCTTTGCTATGAGACTCGAAATTGAGCTCAGGTGCATCTTGTTTCCATTGATCATTCTTGAGATGTTTCTACAACTTGATTGGAGTCCACCTGTGGTAAATTCAATTGATTGGACATGATTTCGAAAAGCACACACCTGTCTTTATAAGGTTCCACAGTTGACAGTGTATGTCAGAGCCAAGAACCCGATGATCACTCTGAAATAGCTCCAGAGTTCCTCTGTGGAGATGGGAGAACCTTTCAGAAGGACAACCATCTCTGCAGCACTCCACCAATATTTTAATTTATTTAACCTTTATTTAATTAGGCACATTTTTTAAATACATTTTAGAATAAGGGTGTAACATAACAAAATGTTGAAAAAGTCAAGGGATCTGAATTATTTCTGAATGCATTGAATATATGGGATTAAAGACAATATCATGCTGATCAGTGTCCCTAAAAATAAAGGTCAAGTTGAGGTGAAATAAGTGCACAGAACTGAAAACAAGACTTGAATGGAAATAAATTGACCACAATACTGTTCAGTTCTTTAAACAGAACCACAAATAGATGGCTGCACTAGTGGGCCTTCCTCTTTAATGGGGACCATCTAAGCAGAAGTGCATCCTATCAACAACCAGTCTCAACCCCAGCCAGTGTCTCCAAACACAGGACAGGCCTCAGCAGTGGTGTAAAGTACTTAACAAAAAATACTTTAAAGTACTACTTATTAATACTGTATAAGACATTTGAAATGATTAATACTTTAACTTTTGATACTTAAGTATATTCTAGCAATTACATTTACTTTTTAAACTTAAGCATATTTAAAACCAAATACTTTAAAACTTTTACTCAAGTAGTATTTTACTAGGTTAAATGCACTTTTACTTGTCATTTTGTCAAGAACTAGTCTGAAGGGGTTTGGTAGGACCTCTCAGGCTGCGTTCACAGGCAGCCCAATTCTGATAAAAAAATTCACCAATTACATCAGAGCTTTTTCAGAGTTGATCTGATTGGTCAAAAGACCAATTAGTGAAACAAACATCAGAATTGGGCTGCCTATATAAACACAGTCATACTTTGTTCCTAAAATATAGAACAGCATGCAAATGAATAACCACAGCTACACAGGAAAAGCAGTAAATGTTCAATGCTCATTGACCTGATAAGACACTGAGCTGTCTGGCTTGGCTTTCCTGGTGGCTGGTTTGGTTGAAAGTGAAACAGCTGCTGTAGTTAGATGAGTCTAGGGAGTGACAGAAATATGCGGGAAGTAGTCCTGTTGACGCATGTCACAGAGTGCTCATCCCACTCAGGCTGAGGAAATAAATATCACCAACCTGGACTCATGGGTAGACATAACATAGTAAATGTAAATCCGAGAAAGTCCAATTAGTTTGATATGTTACGATTTGTATGGTATGTATTAATTTGTGGATGTCCATAATCCATTTAGTATATTTAACAAATTGTAAATTCGTATATGTTACGAATTGCAATTAGTACAATATGTTGTTCCGAAAACCAATTCCTGCGACATTTTTGAAATTTGCAAAACGGGATATGTTATGAATTTCTATTTGTTGTCGCTAACGTTAGCTAAGTGGCTAAGGTTAGCTAGGCTAGGGGTAGCTAACATGCAAATTACTTGCAAAGTAGCTAAACAGTAGTAAGTAGTTGCAAAGTTGCTAATTAGGAAAATGCTGAAGTCGTCCATGATGAGATTCGAACATGCAATCTTTGGGTTGCTAGATGTTCACGTTATACGCCTGACCAGCCACCCTACTTTAGTTTTTGTCTTAAGTAACCTTCTGTCATATGTAACCATACCATATGTAATATATCATACTAGTTTGAGTGTACCAGATTTACATTCAATATGTTACATCTAGTCTATGAGACCAGGCTGATACGACTGGTGGTTGGGGATGTTTGATTGGATATGCAGTGCCACCAGGTGTTTATAGAGAGTAACTGCAACTCTTATTAGGCTTCCAAGTCAAGTGGGCAATAGTAGGTTGTTTATTTTCATCTCTGACTTAGTAACATGTTGCATTTCATGAAGATGGAAGATTGTTTAAATATTATTTAAAAAAGAAAAGCACAACTCACCAGGCATCAAGTAAAAATAACAACAAACAACCAAAGCATTCCTTTATTTATTTTCACCTTATGCTTTAGGACAAAATAACAACCAATGAGTTTACTGTGGACTGTACATTGTGGTCTCAAGGCTTAAATTAAACTTGTTGTATTTGAACAGACTGAACACAATCTATATATTGAATACTCACCGGTTTGAAGAGACAGATTGAAGAGAGATCTACAGCTGAGGTGGGAGACTCTGTCCATAGGACAACAATCAGTCGTATATTGCACAAATCTGGCCTTTATGGAAGAGTGGCAAGAAGAAAGCCATTTCTTAAAGAAATCCATAAGTGTCGTTTAAAGTTTGCCACAAGCCACCTGGGAGACACACCAAACATGTGGAAGAAGGTGCTCTGGTCAGATGAAACCAAAATTGAACCTTTTGGCAACAATGCAAAACGTTATGTTTGGCGTAAAAGCAACACAGCTCATCACCCTGAACACACCATCCCCACTGTCAAATATGGTGGTGGCAGCATCATGGTTTGGGCCTGCTTTTCTTCAGCAGGGACAGGGAAGATGGTTAAAATTGATGGGAAGATGGATGGAGCCAAATACAGGACCATTCTAGAAGAAAACCTGGAGTCTGCAAAAGACCTGAGACTGGGACGGAGATTTGTCTTCCAACAAGACAATGATCCAAAACATAAAGCAAAATCTACAATGGAATTGTTCAAAAATAAACATATCCAGGTGTTAGAATGGCCAAGTCAAAGTCCAGACCTGAATCCAATCGAGAATCTGTGGAAAGAACTGAAAACTGCTGTTCACAAATGCTCTCCATCCAACCTCACTGAGCTCGAGCTGTTTTGCAAGGAGGAATGGGAAAAAATTTCAGTCTCTCGATGTGCAAAACTGATAGAGACATACCCCAAGCGACTTACAGCTGTAATCGCAGCAAAAGGTGGCGCTACAAAGTATTAACTTAAGGGGGCTGAATAATTTTGCACGCCCAATTTTTCAGTTTTTGATTTGTAAAAAAGTTTGAAATATCCAATAAATGTCGTTCCACTTCATGATTGTGTCCCACTTGTTGTTGATTCTTCACAAAAAAATACAGTTTTATATCTTTATGTTTGAAGCCTGAAATGTGGCAAAAGGTCGCAAAGTTCAAGGGGGCCGAATACTTTCGCAAGGCACTGTATCTTGTCTCATCGCTACAACTCCCATACTGGCTCGGGATAGAGCTGCCTCTCGGGCTGCCTCTTGGGGCTTCCTCTCGGGTTTCCTTGCTAGCTGCGTACCTTCATATCGTCGTTGTTCCTCTATTCTCCGGTATTTTTCCTCGTAGTATCGCCGTTCCGCTTTCGCTGCCTCTAACTCCTCCTTAGGACGGCGAGACTCCCCCGGCTGTGTCCAGGGTCCTGCTCCATCTAATATCTCCTCCCAGGTCCATCTCCCCATTAAGCACTGTTCCTCCTTTTCATGCTGCTTGGTTCTTGTTTGGTGGGTTATTCTGTCACGTTCGTTATAACGAGGAGACCAAGGCGCAGCGTGATAAGAATACATTCTTCTTTAATAAACAAAGAACACTAAACAAACTAACAAAACGACCGTGACGCTAATTACAACAAGTGCTGACATGCAACTACACATAGACAATAACCCACAAAATGGAAAATGGCAACCTAAATAGGATCCTCATTCAGAGACAACCATACACAGCTGCCTCTGATTGGGAACCAATTCAGACCACCATAGACCTACATTTACCTAGATATACCAAAACCCCATAGATATACAAAAAACCATAGACAAGACAAAAACATACCCTGACCTAACCAAAATAATAAAGAAAACAAAGACAACTAAGGTCAGGGCGTGACATAGTGTGACTGAAAAGGCAGGTTCTCCACAAGCAAGATCTGTTCTTCAGCAGTGTCTCTATGCAATGCTTCAAGTCAAACTTGCAGATGATCAATCTGATGCTGAATGGGTGGAGGTACTACTGAATTATGTTCTACTCCTTTTTCAAATGCAAATATGGTCTATAGTGAGAATGCATGCTAATAATAATAATTGCACCTTGCCTAAGATAATAATTTGGTGTTTTCATAAGATTTCATGTTTTCAGATTGACAGAGGGATGGTATATATCTGTTTTTTCAAATGTGCTACAGAGGACATTATGCCCAAAATGGGTAGGTGTTCAGCTTGTCCAGTTTTGGACAATACTGCAATAATGCACCTACCTGGGCTTCGCAAGACTGTGAACAGTAAATGTTACTGTTCTTCAATGAATCGTAAAGCAGTATTGCTACTGAGTGGTTATTAATCACTTTGCTATACTATAATCTACAGCGAACACTCTGTGTGAGGCTGACTGGGAAGTATGTGTCAGTGCTGGACTTACCTGGGAGCGTTCTCATCGTGCCTCAGGCTACACTCTCCCAAGGCCAAAGGGAAGGGCATGCAGTACCACAATAACATTGGGAAAGAAGAGGGCCTGCAGCTGTATTCTAACTTTGTCTCCTTCTTTGAGAAGGAACTTGCTTTGTCCAGTAAGAGTAGTGAGATTGCAACCATCATCAAACATGGTGCAGCTGAATACCAACGGACCATGCACACACATGATGGAGTTTTGAAACTTCCAATACTAATTACATTTCACATTGAATGACCAATTGCACTCTTGTCCCCAAAATGGTGGTACTGTATGCGTAGATCTGATGAAAGCTGCCAATAGTTTTTATTATAATTTGTGTGTTTGTATCATGTTCTTTTGTTAAATTATACAAATGTAATACGATAATGAAGTCAAAAGAAAGTCTGAACTCAATTTAAATATTTGTTTTGACATCCTTGTTGCAATTTGTGAATTGGTTTATAAATGGCAACTTGTGACATCTAGTGGGGATTTATAAGCACTGCACCAGCAACACAAACATATAAATGCAACATTTACAGTTCACATAAGGAAATCAGTCAATTTAAATGAATTCACTAGGCCCTAATTTATGGATTTCACATGACTGGGAATACATATATGCATCTGTTGGTCACGGATACCTTAAAAAATGGTAAGGGGCATGGATCAGAAAACCAGTCAGTATCTGGTGTGACCACCATTTGCCTCATGCAGTGTGACACATCCCCATTCACATAGAGTTGATCAGGCTGTTGATTGTGGCCTGTGGAATTTTGTCCCACTTCTCTTCAATGGCTGTTGCTAGATATTGGCGGGGACTGGAACAATCTGTCGTACACGTCAATCCAGAGCATCCCAAACATGCTCAATCGATGGTGACATGTCAAATCAAATACACATACACATGGTTAGCTGATGTTAATGAAAGTGTTGCGAAATGCTTTTGCTTCTATTTCTGACCATGCAGTAATATCTAACAAGTAATATAACCTAACAATTTCACAACAACTAACTTTACAAGTGTAAAGGAATGAATACGAATATGTACATAAAAATATATAAATGAGTGATGGCATAACGGCATAGGCAAGATGCAGTAGAAGGTATAGAGTACAGTATATACATATGAGATGAGTAATGTAGGGTAGGAAAACATTATATGAAGTGGCATTGTTTAAAGTGGCTCGTGATACATTACATCAAGGTGGCAAGATGCAGTAGATGGTATAGCGTACCCTATATACATATGAGATGAGTAATGTAGGGTATGTAAACATTATATAAAGTGGCTAGTGATAAATTGATTACATCAATTTTTACATTATTAAAGTGGCTGGAGTTGAGTCAGTATGTTGGCAGCAGCCACTCAATGTTAGTGATGACTGTTTAACAGTCTGATGGCCTTGAGATAGAAGCTGTTTTTCAGTCTCTCGGTCCCCGCTTTGATGCACCTGTACTGACCTCGCCTTCTGGATGATAGGGGGGTGAACATGCAGTGGCTCGGGTGGTTGTTGTCTTTGATTATCTTTTTGGCCTTCCTGTGACATCGGGTGCTGTAGTTGTCCTGGAGGGCAGGTAGTTTGCACCCGGTGATGCGTTGTGCAGACCTCACTACCTTTTGGAGAGCCTTACGGTTGTGGGCGGAGCAGCTGCCGTACCAGGCGGTGATACAGCCCGACAGGATGCTCTCGATTGTGCATCTGTAAAAGTTTGTGAGTGTTTTTGGTGACAAGCCAAATTTCTTCAGCCTCCTGAGGTTGAAGAGGCGCTGCTGCGCCTTCTTCACGACGCTGCCTGTGTGGGTGGACCATTTCAGATGTGTACGCCAAGGAACTTAAAACTCTCCAACCTCTTCACTACTGTCCCGTCAACGTAGATAGGGGGCTGCTCCCTCTGCTGTTTCCTGAAGTCCACAATCATCTCCTTTGTTTTGTTGACATTGAATGTGAGGTTATTTTCCTGACACAACACTCCGAGGGCCCTCACCTCCTCCCTGTAGGCCGTCTCATAGTTGTTGGTAATCAAGCCTACCACTGTAGTGTCGTCTGCAAACTTGATGATTGAGTTGGAGGCGTGCATGGCCACGCAGTCGTGGGTGAACAGAGAGTACAGGAGAGGGCTCAGAACGCACCCTTGTGGGGACCCAGTGTTGAGGATCAGCGGGGTGGAGATGTTGTTACCTACCCTCACCACCTGGGGGCGACCCATCAGGAAGTCCAGTACCCAGTTGCACAGGGCAGGGTCGAGACCCAGGGTCTCGAGCTTAATGGCGAGTTTGGAGGGTACTATGGTGTTAAATGCTGAGCTGTAATCGATGAACAGCATTCTCACATAGGTATTCCTCTTGTCCAGATGGGTTAGGGCAGTGTGCAGTGTGGTTGAGATTGCGTCGTCTGTGGACCTATTTGGGCGGTAAGCAAATGGGAGTGGGTCTAGGGTGTCAGGTAGGGAGGAGGTGATATGGTCCTTGACTAGTCTCTCAAAACAATTTAGCGTACACGTCAATCCAGAGCATCCCAAACGTGCTCAATTGATGGTGACATGTCTGGTGAGTATGCAGGCCATGGAAGAACTGGGACGTTTTCATCTTCCATGAATTGTGTACAGATCCTTGCGACAAGGGGTTGTGCATCATCATGCTGAAACATGAAGTGATGGTGGCGGAAGAATGGCACGACTATGTGCCTCAGGAATTTGTCACGGTGTCTCTGTGCAATTGTGTTTGTTGTCCATAGCTAATGCCTGCCCATACCATAACCCCACCGCCACCATGGGGGCACTCGGTTCACAACGTTGACATCTGAAAACTGCTCTCCCACACTGCGCCATACATGCTGTCTGCCATCTGCCCGGTACAGTTGAAATGAGGATTCAACCGTTTACAGCACACTTCTTTAACGTGCCAGTGGCCATCGAAGGTGAGCATTTGCCCACTGAAGTCGGTTACGCCGCCAAACTGCAGTCAGGACAATACCCTGATAAGGACGACGAGCACACAGATGAGCTTCCCTGTGTCGGTTCCTGACAGTTTGTGCAGAAATTCTTCAATTGTGGAAACCCAAAGTTTCATCAGCTGGCTCGTCTCACACCATCCCGCAGGTGAAGAAGCCAGATGTGGAGGTCCTGTGCTGGCGTAGTTACACGTGGTCTGCGATTATGAGGCTGGTTGTGGGTACTGCCTAATATTCTAAAATTACGTTGGAGGAGCCTTATGGTAGAAAAATGTACATTAAATTCTCTGGCAACAGCTCTGGTGGACATTGCTGCAGTCAGCATGCCAATTGCATGTTCCTTTAACTTGAGACATCTGTGGCATTGTGTTGTGTGACAAAACTTCACATTTTACATTTTAGAGTGGACAAAGACACGGTGGTTGGAACCAAAAATCACAAATTTGGACTCATCAGACAAAAGGACAGATTTCCACTGGTCTAATGTCCATTGCTCGTGATTCTTGGCCCAAGCAAGTCTCTTCTTATTATTAATGTCTTTAATAGTGTTTTTTTTTTTTTCAGAAATTCGAACATGAAGGCCTGATTCACGCAGTCTCCTCTGAACAGTTGATGTTGAGATGTGTCTGTTACTTGAACTCTGTGAAGCATTTATTTGGGCTGCAATCTGAGGTGCAGTTAATTGCCGATTTCTGAGGCTGGTAAACCTAATGAACTTATTCTCTGTAGCAGAGGTAACTCTGGGTCTTCCTTTCCTGTGGCGGTCATCATGAGAGCCAGTTTCATCATTGCGCATGATGGTTTTTGCGACTGCACTTGAAGAAACGTTCAAAATTCTTGAAATTCTCCTTATTGACTGACCTTCATGTCTTAAAGTAATGATGGACTGTTGTTTCTCTTTGCTTATTTGAGCTGTTCTTGCCATAATATGGACTTGGTCTTTTACCAAATAGGACTATCTGAATACCAACCCTACCTTGTCACAACACAACTGATTGGCTCAAACGCATTAAGAAGGAAAGAAATTCCACAAATGAACTTTTAACAAGACACACCTGTTAATTGTTAAATAACACTTGTTAACACCTGTTAAATAATAATGTCCAGTTTCTTCTACTTCTTTGAGACTTGTGCTGTACAGTTTATAACTGTGGCAATGAACACACCCAAATCCAAATGTTTAACACACCGGGTATCTTTTGTCTGGCAGCAAACATTTACTACAGGCTGTGGTGTATCCACTGCCATATCTTCACTGGCATCTCTTGTTTTCTCAACTATTTTAGTCGACTCTGCAAAGGAGATTCAATTGTCCGCTCTTACTTTTGCCACCTCAATTTCCTTCACCCTTACAGGGCACTCCAGGAACTCAGGATCAGGATCCCCACCACAATTGCAAACCATCTTCCTTCTACACACCACTCTTCAGTATACTCTGTTCGTCTGCACACACTTGAAACATTGCTCTTTATCAAAAAACAACAGGACCGACAGACTTTCTTCTTTTTCTCTATTCAGCCAGCGAGTCAGACGCCAGGCACCAAACACACCAGGAATTATCTTCAGGTATTCAACCTGAACATCTGTCTTCACCCCTGAGATGACTCCTTTCCCAGGTTTTCTCCTCCGAAGTAAAAAACACAAAACTTCTGTTGTCCGGATTAGGGCTGTGGTGTTCACAAAATTTCATCAGTATATGATTGTCAAGCAAATAACAAACACATTTAGCATCTCCTGGCTTCCACACATAGCCTACAGGCCACTGATGCAGACCTTTGGAACATCTACATTTTAAAAAGTCTAATAAATCCATTTAGCCTACACCTTCGCAATAAATCCATTATTTTTTTAGACAGGTCTAAAGTAACATGATATGAAGAAAATGTAGTCTATTTCAGAAGATCAGAATAGCATACTCTGAGTTGTCCTTATGTTAGGTCCTGATCTGGCTATGCCAAATGGCTGTGGGCTACACTAGTTCATTTAGCAGACAAGATTTGCTTAGAATTCTATGGCGTTATTTTACATTATTTTATAGTATGAAGAACACAATTGAATAAAGCTGAATAAAATATGATTTTTTTCTCCAAATTATTTGAGGGAGTGCGAGAGAGGCCTGTAATTTTCATCATAGGGACACTTCAACTATGAAAGACAAAATGAGGAAAAAAATCCAGAAAATCACATTGTAGGATTTTTAATGAATTTATTTGCAAATTATGGTAGAAAATAAGTGACTATGACTACAGCACTACAGGTGAGGACACTAGCAGGACATTACTACAGCGCTACAGGTGAGGACACTAGCAGGACATGACTACAACACTACAGGTGAGGACACTAGCAGGACATTACTACAGCACTACAGGTGAGGACACTAGCAGGACAAGACTACTGCACTACAGGTGAGGACACTAGCAGGACATGACTACAGCACTACAGGCTACAGGTGAGGACACTAAGCAGGACATGACTACAGCACTACAGGTGAGGACACTAAGCAGGACATGACTACAGCACTACAGGTTACAGGTGAGGACAGTAGCAGGACATGACTACAGCACTACAGCACAACAGGCGAGGACACTAGCAGGTCATGACTACAGCACTACAGGCGAGGACACTAGCAGGACATGACTACATCACTACAGGTGAGGACACTAGCAGGACATGACTACAGCACTACAGGCGAGGACACTAGCAGGACATGACTACAGCACTACAGGTGAGGACACTAGCAGGTCATGACTACAGCACTACAGGCGAGGACACTAGCAGGACATGACTACATCACTACAGGTGAGGACACTAGCAGGACATGACTACAGCACTACAGGCGAGGACACTAGCAGAACATGACTACAGCACTACAGGTGAGGACACTAGCAGGACATGACTACAGCACTACAGGTGAGGACACTAAGCAGGACATGACTACAGCACTACAGGTGAGGACACTAGCAGGACATGACTACAGCACTACAGGTGAGGACACTAAGCAGGACATGACTACAGCACAACAGGTGAGGACACTAAGCAGGACATGACTACAGCACTACAGGTGAGAACACTAGCAGGACATGACTACAGCGCTACAGGTGAGGACACTAGCAGGACATGACTACAACGCTACAGGTGAGGACACTAGCAGGACATGACTACAACACTACAGGTGAGGACACTAGCAGGACATGACTACAACATTACAGGTGAAGACACTAGCAGGACATGACTACAGCACTACAGGTGAGGACACTAGCAGGACATGACTACAGCACTACAGGTGAGGACACTAGCAGGACATGACTACAGCACTACAGGCTACAGGTGAGGACACTAGCAGGACATGACTACAGCACAACAGGTGAGGACACTAGCAGGACATGACTACAGCATTACAGCACTACAGGTGAAGACACTAGCAGGACATGACTACAGCACTACAGCACTACAGGTGAGGACAGTAGCAGGACATGACTACAGCACTACAGGCTACAGGTGAGGACACTAGCAGGACATGACTACAGCACATCAGGTGAGGACACTAGCAGGACATGACTACAGCACTACAGCACTACAGGTGAGGACACTAGCAGGACATGGCTACAGCACTACAGCACTACAGGTGAAGACACTAGCAGGACATTATTACAGCACTACAGCACTACAGGTGAGGACACTAGCAGGACATGACTACAGCACTACAGGTGAATACACTAGCAGGACATGACTACAGCACTACAGCACTACAGGTGAGGACACTAGCAGGACATGACTACAGCACTACAGGCTACAGGTGAGGACACTAGCAGGACATGACTACAGCACTACAGGTGAGGACACTAGCAGGACATGACTACAGCATTACAGGTGAGGACACTAGCAGGACATGACCACAGCACTACAGGTGAGGACACTAAGCAGGACATGACTACAGCACTACAGGTGAGGACACTAGCAGGACATGACTACAGCACTACAGCACTACAGGTGAGGACACTAGCAGGACATGACTACAACACTACAGTTGAAGACACTAGCAGGACATGACTACAGCACTACAGCACTACAGGTGAGGACACTAGCAGGACATTACTACAGCGCTACAGGTGAGGACACTAGCAGGACATGACTACAGCACTACAGGTGAGGACACTAGCAGGACATTACTACAGCACTACAGGTGAGGACACTAGCAGGACATTACTACAGCACTACAGGTGAGGACACTAGCAGGACATGACTACAGCACTACAGGCGAGGACACTAGCAGGACATGACTACAGCACTACAGGTGAGGACACTAGCAGGACATGACTACAGCACTACAGGCGAGGACACTAGCAGGACATGACTACAGCACTACAGGTGAGGACACTAGCAGGACATGACTACAGCACTACAGGTGAGGACACTAAGCAGGACATGACTACAGCACTACAGCACTACAGGTGAGGACACTAGCAGGACATGACTACAGCACTGCAGCACTACAGGTGAAGACACTAGCAGGACATTATTACAGCACTACAGCACTACAGGTGAGGACACTAGCAGAATATGACTACAGCACTACAGGTGAAGACACTAGCAGGACATGACTACAGCACTACAGCACTACAGGTGAGGACAGTAGCAGGACATGACTACAGCACTACAGACTACAGGTGAGGACACTAGCAGGACATGACTACAGCATTACAGGTGAGGACACTAGCAGGACATGACTACAGCATTACAGGTGAGGACACTAGCAGGACATGACTACAGCACTACAGGTGAGGACACTAGCAGGACATGACTACAGCATTACAGGTGAGGACACTAGCAGGACATGACTACAGCACTACAGGTGAGGACACTAGCAGGACATGACTACAGCACTACAGCACTACAGATGAGGACAATAGCAGGACATGACTACAGCACTACAGCACTACAGGTGAGGACACTAGCAGGACATGACTACAACACTACAGGTGAAGACACCAGCAGGACATGACTACAGCACTACAGGTGAGGACACTAGCAGGACATGACTACAGCACTACAGGTGAGGACACTAGCAGGACATGACTACAACACTACAGGTGAAGACACTAGCAGGACATGACTACAGCACTACAGCACTACAGGTGAGGACACTAGCAGGACATTACTACAGCGCTACAGGTGAGGACACTAGCAGGACATGACTACAGCACTACAGGTGAGGGCACTAGCAGGACATTACTACAGCGCTACAGGTGAGGACACTAGCAGGACATTACTACAGCACTACAGGCTACAGGTCATGTTCTGGGCCTGGTGGGGTTGTCTGTGTCACTGGGTAGATGGTAGATCATGTGGGTCAATGGCAGTTAATGTGGGTAGAGAGTAGTTAATGTCGGTAGATGCTCTGAGTTATTAATCGATGTGTGCCTGTAGTTGGGATGGGATATTGCATTGGTTTAACCATTTTGTGTGTGTTTGTCAGGAGGGACGTTCTGCACATCAGAGACAATGGAGCAGGCCAAACCCCACTACTGCAGTTCCTGGGCTCCTATCTTCCAGGCCACGACCCTGTGGCTCAATAGCACTGACTTCATCATGGTTCACGACGGCCCTGCCAACCTGTCACGGCCCGTCACCCCCACCTCCATGGGCCAGTCCACCTCCCTGGCCTCCATCAAGTCCCCTGAGGACATCAGCTCCGACCGACTCCACCTCATCCTGGGTGAGAAGAAATGGGCATGCCCACGGCTTCTCTACTAACTGCCTATGTTGTGTATGGTCTTTCTGTTTGGAGTCACACTGACTCAAGGGCAGCTTTCTATGAATATCATCGAATGAGGGAGAGTGTGGAACAGGAAGACCTGCCTGCCTTGTTTGATCGATCAATGAAGAAACAGCAATGATAGGGAGCAACAGTGGATGATGGGGAGCGTTACCATCTTTAGCACATGTATTCTACCACTGCAAGGTAGGACATTGTATTTTGTTGAAACGTGTCACTTTCTCCCAGTGGATGACGGGGCAGCAGAGAAGGACACAGGCGGCCTGATTCGGGGCCCTGGAGCTGTGCCTGTATGTGCTGGTGCGTAAACTTCCCTAGCTCAGCCCCAAGCTGGCCTGTGGGGGCCAGGGAGGACCGGCATGGAGTCTGTGACAGTGATTGCATACTGGTAGCGGCTGCTCTGGCCATCCTGTCTGACCTCATTGGACAGGAAAAGGCGCAACGCTCGCTCACCATAAAAAATGTGTATTTTTTATGGTTTAAAATATTTTTAAGTTTAAAAGATTGACATTTTGGCCTTCAATGGCCAATGAGGGTAAGCCAAGCTAGGCCTGCTTGCTATACTATCCTGGACTGTGGTTAATTAATTCCATCTAAACTCAACCAAGTCAGTAAGTAAACAGCACAGAGAGTAGGTCAAGACCATGATTAATCGTGAGATTGATTCAGGGAGAATGATTGATTATTTGATCAGTAATGGTCAATACATGACTCACAAATGGACTAATACTCATTTGCAAATGAATGTGTTAAAGCAATTTAAAAACAACTTTATCTTGTTTTAAAGAATGATCACTCAGATGATAGGCTGATTAAACATTCTCCTCCTCACCTCTCCCTTGTCTTTTCTATTGTGCTGTGGTTAACCTGTGGTTAATAGTTAAACCCTCTCTCTTCTCCCCTCAGAGGTAGTGTATCCATCCTGCCTACAGTTGATGGGGGTGCTGAGCGAGTTAGTCCAGCAGCCCTGTGGTGTTGGGGCTCTGGGGCCAGGTAGTGCCTCCTCCCCTATGAGTCGCTCAGAGAAGAGCTGCGGGGCCTGGGCCCACATGCTGCACTGTGCCCTCAACCACCCTGCTGGACTTCTGGGACTCGGGTACGGAGTCAGGGACGAAGCGGAATGGGACCGCATGTCACATAGAAAACAGAATCATGCACACACACACAACCAATCACCCCCCGCCCTCCCCTCCACATACACACGCAGTCAGTTATGACATGGGAGGCCACATCACAAGGAGAACTTGATCACACAAACCAGCCTACATCAAATGGCATGGCCTTTAGTTTGAAAGTCTATACATGCACAATCCCATTTTAAGTTCCTTAATTACATTCCAAGTTTGGTCTTGGGTTTTACAAGTCAAAATACAGTTCAGAATGCACAATTCCATTATAAATTGTATTAAGTTCAGTCAGATTCTAACTGGATGAATTATTATCTTTGTGTCCCTGTCTCTGTTAACAGATGAGCTGAGATCAGTCTGTTGACAGCTCTCACCATCTTCCTGCTGTCTGCCAGTTCTGAGGTCACCACAGCCCAGCCACTGCAGACATGCTGCATAGACAAGTTTCAAGACATCCTGGATTCTAAAGACCCTGTAGAAACTCAGCACTAAATAGTTCAGCAGTAATACAAAACGAAAGCACAAGACAGGCTTTTTAGGACTCCTTGGTGACTCACTGTCTTATGATGACTATAAAAGTATTTTAAGAGTCAACTTTTCTACTATTCTAAGTTCCTCAGTATTACATTCTCTTCAAGCGTTCAATGCAAAGAGGTTCTCCCCACTGATTCTCATATGTAAAGCATATGTAAAGGCGTTATTCACAATTGACTCTATACCAGCTCTCTACTCTTCCTCAGGTGTTCAGAAGGAGTTACCTGTCATGTATTGTCATGTTGTGTCTTGTTTCTGTCCTTTCCCTTCACCCTGTCTCCCTCTGCTGGTCATTATTAGGTTACCTTTTCTCCCCCTCTTTCCCCCAGCTGTTCCTTGTCTCCTCCTAACTACCTCGTCACCCCTTTTCCTACCTGTTCCCTTTTTCCCTCTGATTAGTCCTCTATATCTCTCTCTGTTTTTGTTTCTGTATTTGTCGGATTCTTGTTTGTGTTATTCATGCCTGAACCAGACTATCGTCATGTTTGCTGCAACCTTGTCCTGTCCTGTCGGAATCTGCCGGTCCATCTGAGCCTACGTTTGTTTTGTTATTAAAGAAGCTCTGTTTACGTTGATTCGCTTTTGGGTCCTCATTCACGCACCTAACAGAAGAATCCGACCAAGAATGGACCCAGCGACTTCGGATCCTCTCCACTCAGCCGTCGAGATCCAGGGAGCGATGCTAGGCAGACACGAGCAGGAATTGTCTGCTGCTCGACATGCCGTTGAGACCCTGGCCACCCAAGTCTCCAACCTCACAGAACAGGTTCACCATCTCCGCCTCGATCCACCGGCCACTTCCAGGGCTTTCGAATCTCCGGAGCCCAGAATCAATAACCCGCCGTGTTACTCTGGGGAGCCCACTGAATGCCGCTCGTTCCTCACCCAGTGTGATATTGTGTTTTCTCTCCAGCCCAACACTTACTCCAGGAGCACTGCTCGTGTCGCCTACGTCATATCTCTCCTTACTGGACGGGCTCGTGAGTGGGGCACGGCAATCTGGGAGGCAAGGGCTGAGTGTACTAACCAGTATCAGGACTTTAAGGAGGAGATGATACGGGTTTTTGATCGATCTGTTTTTGGGGAGGAGGCTTCCAGGGCCCTGTCTTCCCTATGTCAAGGTAATCGATCTATAACAGACTACTCTATTGAGTTTCGCACTCTTGCTGCCTCCAGTGGCTGGAACGAGCCGGCTTTGCTCGCTCGTTTTCTGGAGGGTCTCCGCGCAGAGGTAAAGGATGAGATTCTCTCCCGGGAGGTTCCTTCCAGCGTGGATTCCTTGATTGAACTCGCTATTCGCATTGAGCGACGGGTTGATCTTCGTCACCGAGCTCGTGGAAAGGAGCTCGCGTTCTCCGTTGCCCCCCTCTCCGCATCACTACCATCTTCCTCTGCCGGCTCGGGTGCTGAGCCTATGCAGCTGGGAGGTATCCGCATCTCGACTAAGGAGAGGGAACGGAGAATCACCAACCGCCTCTGTCTCTATTGCGGTTCCGCTGGTCATTTTGTCACTTCATGTCCAGTAAAAGCCAGAGCTCATCAGTAAGCGGAGGGCTACTGGTGAGCGCTACTACTCCTGTCTCTCCTTCAAGATCCTGCACTACCTTGTCGGTCCATCTACGCTGGACCGGTTCGTCAGCTTCCTGCAGTGCCTTAATAGACTCTGGGGCGGAGGGCTGTTTTATGGACGAGACCTGGGCTCGGGAACATGACATTCCTCTCAGACAGTTAAGGGAGCCCACGGCCTTGTTCGCCTTGGATGGTAGTCCTCTCCCCAGGATTCAGCGTGAGACGCTACCTTTAACCCTCACTGTCTCTGGTAATCATAGCGAAACCATTTCTTTTTTAATTTTTCGTTCACCTTTTACACCTGTTGTTTTGGGCCATCCCTGGCTAGTTTGTCATAATCCTTCTATTAATTGGTCTAGTAATTCTATCCTCTCCTGGAACGTCTCTTGTCATGTGAAATGTTTAATGTCTGCTATCCCTCCTGTTTCCTCTGTCTCTTCTTCACAGGAGGAGCCTGGTGATTTGACAGGGGTGCCGGAGGAATATCACGATCTGCGCACGGTGTTCAGTCGGTCCAGGGCCACCTCTCTTCCTCCACACCGGTCGTATGATTGTAGTATTGATCTCCTTCCGGGAACCACTCCCCCCCGGGGTAGACTATACTCTCTGTCGGCTCCCGAACGTAAGGCTCTCGAAGATTATTTGTCTGTAGCTCTTGCCGCCGGTACCATAGTCCCCTCCTCCTCTCCCGCCGGAGCGGGGTTTTTTTTTGTTAAGAAGAAGGACGGGTCCCTGCGCCCCTGCATAGATTATCGAGGGCTGAATGACATAACAGTGAAGAATCGTTATCCGCTTCCTCTTATGTCTTCAGCCTTCGAGATCCTGCAGGGAGCCAGGTTTTTCACTAAGTTGGACCTTCGTAACGCTTACCATCTCGTGCGCATCAGGGAGGGGGACGAGTGGAAGACGGCGTTTAACACTCCGTTAGGGCACTTTGAATACCGGGTTCTTCCTTTCGGCCTCGCTAACGCTCCAGCTGTCTTTCAGGCATTAGTCAATGATGTCCTGAGAGACATGCTGAACATCTTTGTTTTCGTTTACCTTGACGATATCCTGATTTTTTCACCGTCACTCCAGATTCATGTTCAGCACGTTCGACGTGTCCTCCAGCGCCTTTTAGAGAATTGTCTTTTTGTGAAGGCTGAGAAGTGCACTTTTCATGCCTCCTCCGTCACATTTCTCGGTTCTGTTATTTCCGCTGAAGGCATTAAGATGGATCCCGCTAAGGTCCAGGCTGTCATTGATTGGCCCGTCCCTAAGTCACGCGTCGAGCTGCAGCGCTTTCTCGGCTTCGCAAACTTCTATCGTCGTTTCATCCGTAATTTCGGTCAGGTGGCAGCTCCTCTCACAGCCCTTACTTCTGTCAAGACGTGCTTTAAGTGGTCCGTTTCCACCCAGGGAGCTTTTGATCTCCTCAAGAATCGTTTTACATCCGCTCCTATCCTTGTTACACCTGACGTCTCTAGACAGTTCGTGGTCGAGGTTGACGCGTCAGAGGTGGGCGTGGGAGCCATTCTTTCTCAGCGCTCCCTCTCTGACGACAAGGTCCACCCTTGCGCGTATTTTTCTCATCGCCTCGTCTCTTCAGTTCTTCAGTAGCCTCCACTGACCCCGAGGGGATTCTCCCTGAGGGGCGTGTTGTCGGGTTGACTGTCTGGGGAATTGAGAGGCAGGTAAAGCAAGCACTCACTCAAACTCCGTCGCCGCGCGCTGGTCCCAGGAACCTTCTTTTCGTTCCCGTTCCTACTCGTCTGGCCGTTCTTCAGTTTCATACTGCGACGGGTTGATCTTCGTCACCGAGCTCGTGGAAAGGAGCTCGCGTTCTCCGTTGCCCCCCTCTCCGCATCACTACCATCTTCCTCTGCCGGCTCGGGTGCTGAGCCTATGCAGCTGGGAGGTATCCGCATCTCGACTAAGGAGAGGGAACGGAGAATCACCAACCGCCTCTGTCTCTATTGCGGTTCCGCTGGTCATTTTGTCACTTCATGTCCAGTAAAAGCCAGAGCTCATCAGTAAGCGGAGGGCTACTGGTGAGCGCTACTACTCCTGTCTCTCCTTCAAGATCCTGCACTACCTTGTCGGTCCATCTACGCTGGACCGGTTCGTCAGCTTCCTGCAGTGCCTTAATAGACTCTGGGGCGGAGGGCTGTTTTATGGACGAGACCTGGGCTCGGGAACATGACATTCCTCTCAGACAGTTAAGGGAGCCCACGGCCTTGTTCGCCTTGGATGGTAGTCCTCTCCCCAGGATTCAGCGTGAGACGCTACCTTTAACCCTCACTGTCTCTGGTAATCATAGCGAAACCATTTCTTTTTTAATTTTTCGTTCACCTTTTACACCTGTTGTTTTGGGCCATCCCTGGCTAGTTTGTCATAATCCTTCTATTAATTGGTCTAGTAATTCTATCCTCTCCTGGAACGTCTCTTGTCATGTGAAATGTTTAATGTCTGCTATCCCTCCTGTTTCCTCTGTCTCTTCTTCACAGGAGGAGCCTGGTGATTTGACAGGGGTGCCGGAGGAATATCACGATCTGCGCACGGTGTTCAGTCGGTCCAGGGCCACCTCTCTTCCTCCACACCGGTCGTATGATTGTAGTATTGATCTCCTTCCGGGAACCACTCCCCCCCGGGGTAGACTATACTCTCTGTCGGCTCCCGAACGTAAGGCTCTCGAAGATTATTTGTCTGTAGCTCTTGCCGCCGGTACCATAGTCCCCTCCTCCTCTCCCGCCGGAGCGGGGTTTTTTTTTGTTAAGAAGAAGGACGGGTCCCTGCGCCCCTGCATAGATTATCGAGGGCTGAATGACATAACAGTGAAGAATCGTTATCCGCTTCCTCTTATGTCTTCAGCCTTCGAGATCCTGCAGGGAGCCAGGTTTTTCACTAAGTTGGACCTTCGTAACGCTTACCATCTCGTGCGCATCAGGGAGGGGGACGAGTGGAAGACGGCGTTTAACACTCCGTTAGGGCACTTTGAATACCGGGTTCTTCCTTTCGGCCTCGCTAACGCTCCAGCTGTCTTTCAGGCATTAGTCAATGATGTCCTGAGAGACATGCTGAACATCTTTGTTTTCGTTTACCTTGACGATATCCTGATTTTTTCACCGTCACTCCAGATTCATGTTCAGCACGTTCGACGTGTCCTCCAGCGCCTTTTAGAGAATTGTCTTTTTGTGAAGGCTGAGAAGTGCACTTTTCATGCCTCCTCCGTCACATTTCTCGGTTCTGTTATTTCCGCTGAAGGCATTAAGATGGATCCCGCTAAGGTCCAGGCTGTCATTGATTGGCCCGTCCCTAAGTCACGCGTCGAGCTGCAGCGCTTTCTCGGCTTCGCGAACTTCTATCGTCGTTTCATCCGTAATTTCGGTCAGGTGGCAGCTCCTCTCACAGCCCTTACTTCTGTCAAGACGTGCTTTAAGTGGTCCGTTTCCACCCAGGGAGCTTTTGATCTCCTCAAGAATCGTTTTACATCCGCTCCTATCCTTGTTACACCTGACGTCTCTAGACAGTTCGTGGTCGAGGTTGACGCGTCAGAGGTGGGCGTGGGAGCCATTCTTTCTCAGCGCTCCCTCTCTGACGACAAGGTCCACCCTTGCGCGTATTTTTCTCATCGCCTCGTCTCTTCAGTTCTTCAGTAGCCTCCACTGACCCCGAGGGGATTCTCCCTGAGGGGCGTGTTGTCGGGTTGACTGTCTGGGGAATTGAGAGGCAGGTAAAGCAAGCACTCACTCAAACTCCGTCGCCGCGCGCTGGTCCCAGGAACCTTCTTTTCGTTCCCGTTCCTACTCGTCTGGCCGTTCTTCAGTTTCATACTGCGACGGGTTGATCTTCGTCACCGAGCTCGTGGAAAGGAGCTCGCGTTCTCCGTTGCCCCCCTCTCCGCATCACTACCATCTTCCTCTGCCGGCTCGGGTGCTGAGCCTATGCAGCTGGGAGGTATCCGCATCTCGACTAAGGAGAGGGAACGGAGAATCACCAACCGCCTCTGTCTCTATTGCGGTTCCGCTGGTCATTTTGTCACTTCATGTCCAGTAAAAGCCAGAGCTCATCAGTAAGCGGAGGGCTACTGGTGAGCGCTACTACTCCTGTCTCTCCTTCAAGATCCTGCACTACCTTGTCGGTCCATCTACGCTGGACCGGTTCGTCAGCTTCCTGCAGTGCCTTAATAGACTCTGGGGCGGAGGGCTGTTTTATGGACGAGACCTGGGCTCGGGAACATGACATTCCTCTCAGACAGTTAAGGGAGCCCACGGCCTTGTTCGCCTTGGATGGTAGTCCTCTCCCCAGGATTCAGCGTGAGACGCTACCTTTAACCCTCACTGTCTCTGGTAATCATAGCGAAACCATTTCTTTTTTAATTTTTCGTTCACCTTTTACACCTGTTGTTTTGGGCCATCCCTGGCTAGTTTGTCATAATCCTTCTATTAATTGGTCTAGTAATTCTATCCTCTCCTGGAACGTCTCTTGTCATGTGAAATGTTTAATGTCTGCTATCCCTCCTGTTTCCTCTGTCTCTTCTTCACAGGAGGAGCCTGGTGATTTGACAGGGGTGCCGGAGGAATATCACGATCTGCGCACGGTGTTCAGTCGGTCCAGGGCCACCTCTCTTCCTCCACACCGGTCGTATGATTGTAGTATTGATCTCCTTCCGGGAACCACTCCCCCCCGGGGTAGACTATACTCTCTCGGTACCATAGTCCCCTCCTCCTCTCCCGCCGGAGCGGGGTTTTTTTTTGTTAAGAAGAAGGACGGGTCCCTGCGCCCCTGCATAGATTATCGAGGGCTGAATGACATAACAGTGAAGAATCGTTATCCGCTTCCTCTTATGTCTTCAGCCTTCGAGATCCTGCAGGGAGCCAGGTTTTTCACTAAGTTGGACCTTCGTAACGCTTACCATCTCGTGCGCATCAGGGAGGGGGACGAGTGGAAGACGGCGTTTAACACTCCGTTAGGGCACTTTGAATACCGGGTTCTTCCTTTCGGCCTCGCTAACGCTCCAGCTGTCTTTCAGGCATTAGTCAATGATGTCCTGAGAGACATGCTGAACATCTTTGTTTTCGTTTACCTTGACGATATCCTGATTTTTTCACCGTCACTCCAGATTCATGTTCAGCACGTTCGACGTGTCCTCCAGCGCCTTTTAGAGAATTGTCTTTTTGTGAAGGCTGAGAAGTGCACTTTTCATGCCTCCTCCGTCACATTTCTCGGTTCTGTTATTTCCGCTGAAGGCATTAAGATGGATCCCGCTAAGGTCCAGGCTGTCATTGATTGGCCCGTCCCTAAGTCACGCGTCGAGCTGCAGCGCTTTCTCGGCTTCGCGAACTTCTATCGTCGTTTCATCCGTAATTTCGGTCAGGTGGCAGCTCCTCTCACAGCCCTTACTTCTGTCAAGACGTGCTTTAAGTGGTCCGTTTCCGCCCAGGGAGCTTTTGATCTCCTCAAGAATCGTTTTACATCCGCTCCTATCCTTGTTACACCTGACGTCTCTAGACAGTTCGTGGTCGAGGTTGACGCGTCAGAGGTGGGCGTGGGAGCCATTCTTTCTCAGCGCTCCCTCTCTGACGACAAGGTCCACCCTTGCGCGTATTTTTCTCATCGCCTCGTCTCTTCAGTTCTTCAGTAGCCTCCACTGACCCCGAGGGGATTCTCCCTGAGGGGCGTGTTGTCGGGTTGACTGTCTGGGGAATTGAGAGGCAGGTAAAGCAAGCACTCACTCAAACTCCGTCGCCGCGCGCTGGTCCCAGGAACCTTCTTTTCGTTCCCGTTCCTACTCGTCTGGCCGTTCTTCAGTTTCATACTGCGACGGGTTGATCTTCGTCACCGAGCTCGTGGAAAGGAGCTCGCGTTCTCCGTTGCCCCCCTCTCCGCATCACTACCATCTTCCTCTGCCGGCTCGGGTGCTGAGCCTATGCAGCTGGGAGGTATCCGCATCTCGACTAAGGAGAGGGAACGGAGAATCACCAACCGCCTCTGTCTCTATTGCGGTTCCGCTGGTCATTTTGTCACTTCATGTCCAGTAAAAGCCAGAGCTCATCAGTAAGCGGAGGGCTACTGGTGAGCGCTACTACTCCTGTCTCTCCTTCAAGATCCTGCACTACCTTGTCGGTCCATCTACGCTGGACCGGTTCGTCAGCTTCCTGCAGTGCCTTAATAGACTCTGGGGCGGAGGGCTGTTTTATGGACGAGACCTGGGCTCGGGAACATGACATTCCTCTCAGACAGTTAAGGGAGCCCACGGCCTTGTTCGCCTTGGATGGTAGTCCTCTCCCCAGGATTCAGCGTGAGACGCTACCTTTAACCCTCACTGTCTCTGGTAATCATAGCGAAACCATTTCTTTTTTAATTTTTCGTTCACCTTTTACACCTGTTGTTTTGGGCCATCCCTGGCTAGTTTGTCATAATCCTTCTATTAATTGGTCTAGTAATTCTATCCTCTCCTGGAACGTCTCTTGTCATGTGAAATGTTTAATGTCTGCTATCCCTCCTGTTTCCTCTGTCTCTTCTTCACAGGAGGAGCCTGGTGATTTGACAGGGGTGCCGGAGGAATATCACGATCTGCGCACGGTGTTCAGTCGGTCCAGGGCCACCTCTCTTCCTCCACACCGGTCGTATGATTGTAGTATTGATCTCCTTCCGGGAACCACTCCCCCCCGGGGTAGACTATACTCTCTGTCGGCTCCCGAACGTAAGGCTCTCGAAGATTATTTGTCTGTAGCTCTTGCCGCCGGTACCATAGTCCCCTCCTCCTCTCCCGCCGGAGCGGGGTTTTTTTTTGTTAAGAAGAAGGACGGGTCCCTGCGCCCCTGCATAGATTATCGAGGGCTGAATGACATAACAGTGAAGAATCGTTATCCGCTTCCTCTTATGTCTTCAGCCTTCGAGATCCTGCAGGGAGCCAGGTTTTTCACTAAGTTGGACCTTCGTAACGCTTACCATCTCGTGCGCATCAGGGAGGGGGACGAGTGGAAGACGGCGTTTAACACTCCGTTAGGGCACTTTGAATACCGGGTTCTTCCTTTCGGCCTCGCTAACGCTCCAGCTGTCTTTCAGGCATTAGTCAATGATGTCCTGAGAGACATGCTGAACATCTTTGTTTTCGTTTACCTTGACGATATCCTGATTTTTTCACCGTCACTCCAGATTCATGTTCAGCACGTTCGACGTGTCCTCCAGCGCCTTTTAGAGAATTGTCTTTTTGTGAAGGCTGAGAAGTGCACTTTTCATGCCTCCTCCGTCACATTTCTCGGTTCTGTTATTTCCGCTGAAGGCATTAAGATGGATCCCGCTAAGGTCCAGGCTGTCATTGATTGGCCCGTCCCTAAGTCACGCGTCGAGCTGCAGCGCTTTCTCGGCTTCGCGAACTTCTATCGTCGTTTCATCCGTAATTTCGGTCAGGTGGCAGCTCCTCTCACAGCCCTTACTTCTGTCAAGACGTGCTTTAAGTGGTCCGTTTCCGCCCAGGGAGCTTTTGATCTCCTCAAGAATCGTTTTACATCCGCTCCTATCCTTGTTACACCTGACGTCTCTAGACAGTTCGTGGTCGAGGTTGACGCGTCAGAGGTGGGCGTGGGAGCCATTCTTTCTCAGCGCTCCCTCTCTGACGACAAGGTCCACCCTTGCGCGTATTTTTCTCATCGCCTCGTCTCTTCAGTTCTTCAGTAGCCTCCACTGACCCCGAGGGGATTCTCCCTGAGGGGCGTGTTGTCGGGTTGACTGTCTGGGGAATTGAGAGGCAGGTAAAGCAAGCACTCACTCAAACTCCGTCGCCGCGCGCTGGTCCCAGGAACCTTCTTTTCGTTCCCGTTCCTACTCGTCTGGCCGTTCTTCAGTGGGCTCACTCTGCCAAGTTAGCCGGCCACCCTGGCGTTCGGGGTACGCTTGCTTCCATTCGCCAGCGTTTTTGGTGGCCCACCCGGGAGCATGACACGCGTCGCTTCGTGGCTGCTTGTTCGGTCTGCGCGCAGACTAAGTCCGGTAACTCCCCTCCTACCGGCCGTCTCAGGCCGCTTCCCATTCCCTCTCGACCGTGGTCTCACATCGCCTTAGATTTTGTCACCGGACTGCCTTCGTCAGCGGGGAAGACTGTTATTCTTACGGTTGTCGACAGGTTCTCTAAGGCGGCTCATTTTATTCCCCTTGCTAAGCTTCCTTCTGCTAAAGAGACGGCACAAATCATCATCAAGAATGTTTTCAGAATTCATGGCCTTCCGTCAGACGTCGTTTCGGACAGAGGTCCGCAATTCACGTCTCAATTTTGGGGGAGTTTTGCCGTTTGATTGGGGCTTCCGTCAGTCTCTCTTCCGGCTTTCACCCCCAGTCTAACGGTCAAGCAGAACGGGCCAATCAGACTATTGGTCGCATCTTACGCAGTCTTTCTTTTCGCAACCCTGCGTCTTGGTCAGAACAGCTCCCCTGGGCAGAATACAGAATACAGAATCTGAATCACATGTTGTCATTATTAGTGCGTACTGTCAATTTATCTTAGTAGGATTATTTTATTTATTTGTACTTTTTACACCTTTTTGTGATATCCGAATGGTAGTTACAGTCTGGTCCCATCGCTGCAACTGCCGTATGGACTCGGGAGAGGCAAAGGTTGAGAGTCATACGTCCTCCAAAACACGACCCTGCCAAGCCACACTGCTTCTTGACACACTGCTCGCTTAACCCGGAAGCCAGCTGCACCAATGTGTTGGAAGAAACACCGTCCAGCTGACGACCAAAGTCAGCTTTCATGCGACCGGCCTGCCACAAGGAGTCACTAGACCATGATGGGACAAGGCCATCCAAACCCTCTCCTAACCCAGACGACGCTGGGCCAATTGTATGGGTCTCCCATTCGCGGCCGGCTCCGACACAGCCGGGTCTGTATTGACGCCTCATCACTGCAATGCAGTGCCTTAGACCGTTGCACCACTCGGGAGGCCATAGTAGGATTCTTACCGCATTAATATTTTTAATAGTCACTAAAGCCAGACACAGATCAAGGACAGTGCCGTAAAAATAATTGTATGACTTTGTATAGTTTAATTTCATGGTAGAATAGGTGTTCATCTTAACTGTTTAACCTCTATGAGGGAATGACAACAGAGTAAAACCAATGTCATCATCAAACACAGATCCCTAACCAGGGAGCTCAAATGCTGCTGCTAGGTTGACACAGGGAAAGGTCTGTGGTTAGTCATATCCTATGTGGGGAGGATTCATTAGTGCAAAGTGTAGCAAAACATTTTGGACTGTAGCAAAACGGAAAAGGAAAACAAGTATTTCTTATGGACAAATTCAGGTAGGTCTCTCTCTGTTTCGGCCTGTTTGCTTCCTAGTGAATACACACACCCCTGCTCAATCAGTGAGGGAAACATTAGTTCACCTCTAACCACAGCAGTTTCATTCACATCTAAACTTTGCTTGGCATCCATGATTGGATGTCTACAGTATTTGTTTTGTCATATCATTTGAATGGCTGTCATCATATTATGTAGAGAGGCAGTCTATACATATATTATACAGACATTTTCAAAGCTGAAAGAGATACATACATACACACTACTGTCATAATTGGAGATTGTTGAAGAAAAATACATATCAGTGTTAAATTCATTCTCCAACACAACTTAGGTTTGAATTGCCATAGCAATACAGGTCAATCAATGTAAACTACCATGTACTGACATGGTTTTTTTAGATGTTTAAGACTAATTGAACTGTACAGAGCAGTGTGTCCACAGAACAATAGAACCACTGCACTGATGTTCTTGAAATGGCATTGCACTTATCATACAGTTTAATGTTGTAACTACATGTCCAGCCAGCAATCAAAACGTTGCTATTAAGTTAACATTATAATGGTCATAATCTTAGAACTTTATTATGGTCACTGACTACATAACATGTATTGAGATCCACATAGCCAGCAGTCAGTTAGCAGCGTCATTTTATCGCTACTTTTTTATTTTGTATTTTACCCCTTTTTCGTGGTATCCAATTGTTTTTAGTAGCTACTATCTTGTCTCATCGCTACAACTCCCGTACAGGCTCGGGAGAGACGAAGGTTGAAAGTCATGCGTCCTCCGATACACAACCCAACCAAGCCGCAGCATTGTGTCGGAGGAAACACCGTGCACCTGGCAACCTTGGTTAGCGCGCACTGCGCCCTGCCTGCCACAGGAATCGCTGGTGCGCGATGAGACAAGGACACCCCTACCCGCCAAGCCTTCCCTAACCCGGGCAATTGTGCGTCACCCCACGGACCTCCCGGTCGCGGCCGGTTACGACAGAGCCTGGGCGCGAACCCACGTCGCGGCCGGTTACGACAGAGCCTGGGCGCGAACCCAGAGTCTCTGATGGCACATCATTTTAGCACTGTATTATGGTCACTGACTACATTAAAAGGGCTGCATTGAGATCCACATAGCCAGCAGTCAGTTAGCAGCGTCACTTTATCGTTACTAGCATAATCCTCTCAGTGTTCATGTTAAATTACCCTACATAAATATCCTGGGTTGCTGAGTGTGATAGAATGTATGTCAAAATAAATTCTGCTCCAAAGATACACTCATCAGAATAGTGGTTTATGAAATGGATGCATGCATCGAATTTCAATCTAATGCAATTAAAATTGAATTGACAGTATAATATTGGATCAGTCAATCGTGGGAAGGTGGTTCAGAAAGTTAACACAACAAATTAAAAAATGTATGCACATTTTTTTTATCTGGTATGGAGGACATTATCCTGCTTTCAGCTTGGTTTTTGCTCGGGCTGTTTAGCACTTTCATACTGCTTTTGTGCCTGTGAGGATACTGTAAAATGTTAGCCTGGCCATTTATTTTGTAAACTGTACAAATAGAAATATTGGGTACAATTAACACATTATTTTCTAATGGCAGTGGGTGAATAAAACCAAAAATAATGTGGGTAAGGGTATGATAGCATTCTGTATGCATGTATTCTGCATTTTGCATTTTCTGTCTGACTGACTGCAATATTCATGAATGATACCAATTGAGTATGTACAGTACCAGTCAAAAGTTTGGACACACCTACTCATTCCAGGGTTGTTCTTTATTTTTACTATTTTCTACATTGTAGAATAATAGTGAATACATAAAAACAATGAAATAACACATATGGAATCATGTAGTAAGCAAAAAAGTGTTAAACAAACCAAAATACATTTTAGATTCTTCAAAGTAGCCACCCTTTGCCTTGATGACAAAGGTTACTACATGATTCCATATGTGTTATTTAATCGTTTTGATGTCTTCACTATTATTCTACATGAGTAGGCGTGTCCAAACTTTTGACTGGAACTGTAGGTCCATCCTTTACACAAATAAAGTAATTCTTGAAATGGGGTCTCTGTGCTTTTCCACGTATTGTAGCTAGCGCCCCCTGGCATACAGCCGCAATGCTGTCAGCCCGTGAATAGAGAATACAGTAGGACGCTGCGTAGCCTCGTGATGCATACGACGGAGAGCCAACTCCGTTACCTCGACCGCTCTCCATTTCGCCTGAATTTATATATTGCATTACTGTCCACTTTGACCTTTATGGCTCGGTAAAAATAACTGGGAATTAAGTATTTTATTCCCCTTAGGTTGGATTGTACCTTAACGCACTATTGTATTTAATCGACTGTCATTTTATTTTTTGTCATCTGAAAGACGGTGAGTGTGTATCTACTATGTTTGTGTTGTAAACCGAGCAACCTAGTTTTTCCTACGTGTTATGACTGACAGAAGTGTTGCGGCCTTGGGCTCTCTTGGAACTGAATCATCGCGGATTATGTGTTGATGGTCAGGCCATGCATTGTAACATTGTATTACGACCATGTTTTGAACTCTTCTGTATTATTCAAACCTCAGAATATACATGTTAGTAATTCTTGTAGCAGTTTCATTGTTTGATTTTAGGCGACTAACTACTGTTAATCTGACTCGGTAGGATGAGCTAGGTACGCTAACGTTAATTTAGCTGTCTAGTGATGTACAGACACCAAAATAACACGCAAATGTTGGCGTCCTCCTATACAGTCTGCTGTGTTTGATATATTATGTCGTTGAGCATGAAGTAGTAGTTATTGAATTAATTGTAATTGACTTGTATTAGCTAACAATTACCGGTTAAATGCTAACGTTCGTTTAGCTAAATATAGCTAACGTTAACGTTAGTCATCTAACAGTAAGCTAACTACAGCAGGTAATACGTTTTTTGTCTTCGTGGACTGATGGCTAACGTTATGTTGATAGAACTGGGCTAGTTAGCCAGTACCTAGCTAAGTGTAGCCAAGCCTTATAGCAAACGTTAGGTTGTTTACGCTAGCTAGCTATGCAGTATAACTTGTTTTGTAAAATTGGTATGCTGCCACTTAACGTTAACTAGCAGTTCTTTCACAACTGTAACGTCAGTAAATTACGTTTGCTAAACTTCTCCGCAGTAAATGCGAACCAAGTCATGGAATTAACTAGCTACTGTAGCTAGTTAGTTAGGTCTATATAAAGACCTGTTTATGTTTGCTGTACTTTCTGGTGTTACTAATAATAATGGATTTGTGACATTAGCTAGCTACTTGAATAATGATAATGTCAAAAGTAAGGAGATTATTAGTGTGTCCATTGTCAGACTGTAGATGTAAGATAGATAAACGTTACCTAGTACTGGGCTATCCTTTCTGGATATTCAGTTGGTGGTTCAAAATAAATGGAACAAAGGGCTAATTCCTACACAAGTACTAGAAACGTCTGGGAGACAATTCGGTGGGAGTCAGTAGTTGCCAGTTATAGAAACCGCAAATGTTCTCTGGTAATTTGTGATGCATCTGTTGATAAGAGTATCTACCCCAATTATCTTATCCTATAGCCATCCAGGCTCTAACAAATTGACACTGTTTTACTGTTTCAAGTCCTAATGAACATAGTCCAACCCCCAACCGAAAATAGTTGAACTCAGTATTGTGTGGAGATGATACCTCCAGTCTGCAGCTTGACTCCTGACCCACACTAAATCCTGGCAGCACTTCACCCCTGTCGACTCCAATAGCTCCCTGTCTCCCAATGCATTGATGATAAGATCCTCATTCTGACCTACAAAGCCCTCACCATCTTGCCTTGCTCCTAGGCACTGAAACTCCCTCCCTCCACCCATTTGTAACTCTTGAGGCCATCATTCTCTTTCATTCCCTCCTAAAGCGCCCCCACCCACATACAAGCAAAGAAATACACTACAAACCCCAATCCCGCCCCTAAACCGGGTTCGTATCCCAAACCCGCCCTTACCCTAATCCGGGTTCGTATCCCAAACCCGCCCCTTACCCTAAACCGGGTTCGTATCCCACCCCTTACCCTAAACCGGGTTCGTATCCCAATCCCGCCCCTTACTCTAAACCGGGTTCGTATCCCAATCCCGCACCTTATCCTAAACTGGGTTCGTATCCCAACCCAAATCCCGCCGCTTACCCTAAACCGGGTTTGTATCTCAACCCAAATCCCGCCCCTTACCCTAAACCAGGTTCGTATCCCGACCCCCTCCTTACCCTAGACCGGGTTCGTATCCCAACCCAACCCTCCCCTCTCCATACACTGATACATCACTCTTTCCCATCTTTGAGCCCACCCCTCTTTTTATTAATGTTTTTGTTTAGTCTGATGTTTATTTTGACTCCTGTTTTATTTTTGTAATTCTTGATTTCTATGTTGTAAAGTGACTTTGGGTTCTTGAAGTCCCATTTTTTTAAATTATTGTTACATACAGTACCCAGAGAAGTGAGGCCCAAAACCTGTTATTTTCCTGAGAGGAAAAGTTACTGTTGCTTAGTTATTTATAGCAATTACCATGTTTCAGATGTCACAAGAACTAGCTACAAACCTTTGTTGCTCTGATTTGCCCAACGTAATCCCTTTGGCAACTGCAAATTGAGCCAGTCATGATTAAATTAAATGCCAGCTTTCTCTCTTTCTCTCCCCCCCATCTACCTCTCCACCCCAGGTGAAGGAAGACTACATGACACACAGGAGGGAGCAGTGATTGGACCTGTCCGTGTTTTCTCCATCCGGCGGATGAGTCCCCAGCTCAGCCCACAGCAGTGATTGGGCTAGGTGCCAGATAGGGAGCTGTAGCAGGGGGGTAATCATGGCGGACGTGGACCCAGACACCTTGCTGGAGTGGCTCCAGATGGGCCAGGGAGATGAGAGGGACATGCAGCTGATCGCCCTGGAGCAGCTCTGCATGTTATTGCTCATGTCTGACAACGTGGACCGCTGCTTCGAGACGTGAGTCACCAACACACACTGTCAACTGTCTATCTCACAAACATCTCAAGCATTAGTCATACTGTTGAGAGGACAATGTCGCGCTTATACAAACTGCCTATAATGACGGCACAAGCCTTTTTATTTGGTTACTGTTGAGTCGTTCGTGGATGCTTATGTTTATATAGCTAGTCCTCTCTTGCAAAATAGATTTTCTCATTGAGAATAACCTATATAAATAAAGGTTATATATGCCCTCCTCTGTCCCCCAGGTGTCCCCCACGCACCTTCCTCCCCGCCCTGTGTAAGATCTTCTTGGACGAAAGCGCCCCGGACAACGTGCTGGAGGTGACGGCCCGTGCCATCACATACTACCTGGACGTGTCGGCTGAATGCACCCGCAGGATCGTGGGCGTGGACGGGGCCATCAAGGCTCTGTGTAACCGCCTGGTGGTGGTGGAGCTCAACAACAGGACCAGCAGAGACCTGGCCGAGCAGTGTGTCAAGGTACGCTTTTATTTAGAATTTGGGCTTGAAGCATTATTCTATTAAACACTGTGGGAGCATTACACCGCTGTGGAGAAGTCGTTTTTGTTCTACTTTATAAAAACAATTCCCTTGCTTTTTTATTTTTATGTGATCAACTGTTTGCTTCAGGGCATAAAATGAACACCTGCCAAATGCGGGTCGATTTAGGTATTGGTGGGTAAGAATTAGAGGTCGACCGATTATGATTTTGCAACGCCAATACCGATTTTTTTATATATATATATATATTTATATATATTATATATTATATATTATATATTTGTAATAATGACAATTACAACAATACTGAATGAACAATGAACCCTTTCATTTTAACTTAATATAATACATCAATAAAAATCAATTTAGTCTCAAATAAATAATGAAACATGTTCAATTTGGTTTAAATAATGCAAAAAACAAAGTGTTGGAGAAGAAAGTAAAAGTGCAATATGTTCCATGTAAAAAAAAAGCTAACGTTTAAGTTCCTTGCTCAGAACATGAGAACATATGAAAGCTGGTGGTTCCTTTTAACATGAGTCTTCAATATTCCCAGGTAAGAAGTTTTAGGTTGTAGTTATTATAGGACTATTTCTCTCTATACCATTTGTATTTCATATACCTTTGGCTATTGTATGTTCTTATAGGCACTATAGTATTGCCAGCCTAATCTCGGGAGTTGATAGGCTTGAAATCATAAACAGCGCAATGCTTAAAGCACAGAGAAGAACTGCTGGCCAACACAGTAAAGTGCAGTTTGAATTAATGCTTACGAGCCTGCTGCTGCCTACCACCGCTCAGTCAGAGTGCTCTATCAAATCATAGACTTAATTATAATATAATAACACACAGAAATACGAGCCTTAGGTCATTAATATGGTAAAATCCAGAAACTATAATTTAGAAAACAAAACATTTATTCTTTCAGTGAAATACGGAACCGTTCCGTATTTTATCTAATGGTGGCATCCCTAAGTCTAAATATTCCTGTTACATTGCACAACCTTCAATGTTATGTCATAATTTTGTAAAATTCTGGCAAATTAGTTCGCAACAAGCCAGGCGGCCCAAACTGTTGCATATACCCTGACTCTGCGTGCTATTGCCTGCTAACCTGGATTTCTTTTAACTAAATATGCAGGTTTAAAAATATATACTTCTGTGTATTCATTTTAAGAAAGGCATTGATGTTTATGGTTAGGTACATTTCGTGCAACGATTCTGCTTTTTTCGCAAATGCGCTTGTTGGCTGTCTTTGTTAGGATGAAATAGCCTTCATACAGTTCGCAACGATCCAGGTGGCCCAAACTGCTGCATATACCCTGACTCTGTTGCACAGAACGCAAGAGAAGTGACACAATTTCCCTAGTTAAAATAAATTAATGTTAGCAGGCAATATTAACTAAATATGCAGGTTTAAAAATATACACTTGTGAATTGATTTTAAGAAAGGCGTTGATGTTTATGGTTAGGTACACATTGGTGCAACGACAGTGCTTTTTTTGTGAATGCGCTTGTTAAATCATCACCCGTTTGGAGAGGTAGGATGTGATTCAATGCTAAATTAACAGGCACCGCATTGATTATATGCAATGCAGGACAAGCTAGATAAACTAGTACTATCATCAACCATGTGTGGTTAACTAGTGATTAACTAGTGATTTTTTTTTTTTAATAAGATATGTTTAATGCTAGCTAGCACCTTACCTTGGCTCCTGGCTGCACTCGCATAACAGGTAGCCAGCCTGCCACGCAGTCTACTTGTGGAGTGCAATGTAATTGGCCATGATCGGTGTCCAAAAATGCTGATTATCGATTTTGAAAACTTGAAATCGGCCCTAATTAATCGTCCATTCCCATTAATCAGTCGACCTCTAGTAAGAATGTCTACCTCACCAGTCACGTTGGCGGGAGGTCAATTTTCAGGGCTCTACAGTGCGAGCATTACATTTGCATTTGTGAAAAAAAAATGGTCAAAAGTCAAGTATGAGCATATGTGCGATTTCTAGCATAAAAATGCTGAAGTAGCTGTTTTCACAGTATTTCTGCTGTTTTGTTTCATAGCCGCTAATCACACCAAGAAATACGAATACTACATCCCACCTCGCGCAGCAACAGTTTTGCACACTGTGAGTGAAGTGCTGATAGATCATTTTTTTGGATGCACAGGCATCAATGTTGGTCTAATTTACTCATGACCCACAATTCAATGCAAACTGTAGTCGCGTGTCAAACTCCGGTGGCACGGTGTCATTTAATCAACGTGGCTGTATTTTTGGAATGTGAGAAACTTATGATGCTGTCTTGCAAAAAAAATATGTATAGATGACATTGATTTTAGTGTTGGCATATTGGCTTAGTCTCATAGTGAGGAGCCTATAAAACGTTGTTAGCTTTAGAAACAGATTTTTGGGGATTCTGAAATTTATTGGAATAAATGACCAAACTATAAAACTAACTAGCCAGCTATAAGTAACTAGCTAGCTAGCAACCTGACAGGAGTGCTAACTAGCTACGTTAGCTTGCTAGGCACAATAATAGCTTTAGATTGGTTGTTTTTTAAGCTCAATTTCAAGATTTCCACCAAGGACGTTATCTCTCTTATCACTCTCCCTCGCTTGGGCAAGGGACATTTAAGGTACACTCTGATGTGACGATGTAATACGTCATTCAAGGGCTGAGGGTTTAGGGCCAAGGGCTGTCGACTTTTAATTTGGACTGCAGCCACTGTCTACTACTAGTCACATCCCAAATCTCACACACATACAGACACACGTGACATGACTCCAGTGGCCCCGTTAATCTCACACCCTTAAAGGGGAAGCTGAACATTTGGTCTAATCGGATATTTTGGTTAAAAGAAAGTATGACATTTAAATTTAGCACATTACTTATTAATACATGTATTGTTTTAGAAACATTACAAAACATGGTCATCAGTTGTTTAAAAAAAATGTAATTATGACAAAAAAAAATTTTGGCTGGTAGAGTTCTTTTCATCTACTTGCCACAGTTGCTGGTGGAAGAAAAAATAACATGTTACGCCCTGCAAGAAAACATTATCTTTCTTTACCTGGGACCTTTTATTCAAATCACAAGATGCGTATGAGGAGTTTATTCAAATTAGCTCTTGAATATGTAGGTCATGTTTCACAACATATATATATATATCTGGTTTAGGAAGGGTTTATGTATGTGGTAGAATATTACAGAACATGCTCATACTCAAAGTAGTCAGGTGCAGAGTCCTCGTTGTGAAATCCATAGTAAAAAATGGGCCGCGCATCATAAATAATAATTTATGAATATATTCTTCTGCTGACTATTTGTGGTGTCATTTGTCAGGTGCTGGAGCTGATCTGTACCAGGGAGTCTGGTGCAGTGTTTGAGTCTGGGGGTCTGAACTGTGTGCTTAGCTTCATCCGGGACAGCGGTCATCTGGTCCATAAGGACACCCTGCACTCTGCCATGTCTGTGGTGTCTCGCCTGTGCAGCAAGATGGAGCCCCAGGACTCCTCTCTGGAGACCTGCGTGGAGTCCCTCTCCAGTCTTCTCAAACACGAAGACCACCAGGTGAATGGCACACCCACTCAGGGGTCATCGGTTGGGGGGGTGGTCATCCATGCACATTGGTGGTGGATGAATAAGTTTTCCCCATTTCTATATTAAGTGCTTTGAACTACTGGAAAAGTGGTATATAAATCCAATCAGTTATATAAATTGAATCAATTATCACTGGAAAGAAGCTTGAATGTCTAGTTGCAAATGATTGCATTGTTATTGATGAAAATGCAACCCATTGATTGACAGGTGTCTGACGGTGCTCTGCGCTGCTTTGCCTCCCTGGCGGACCGGTTCACCCGTCGAGGGGTGGACCCCGCGCCACTGGCCAAGCACGGTCTGACAGAGGAGCTGCTGTCCCGGATGGCGGCTGCAGGGGGCACGGTCTCCGGTTCCTCCTCCACCTGTAAGCCAGGCCGGACCTCCACTGGGGCCCAACCCACCGCCGCCGACTCCAAACTCTCCAACCAGGTGTCCACCATCGTTAGCCTGCTGTCCACGCTGTGCAGAGGCTCTCCCCTCGTCACTCATGTAAGGACATTTTACATTTAGTATTGTTAAAAAAACAAAAAAAACATTTACAAATCAAATTGCCCATTGTTGGTACAAAATACTTTTCTCAATGTGAGTCTTTAAGGACCAGCTCATATCTCAGAGACTACTGAGAAGAGTTTTATTAGATGGCTTTTATTTTAAGTCCTTAGCCTTGTCAAATTATTGCAGTTTGATTTGTGGTAGCTGTATTTGGTGTTATGAGCACTCTGGGACACATTTCTGTATTAGTAAGAATTCATAATGTATTTCATAGCAATTTTATTGGCACAAATTTTAATATATGAACTGCAATATCTTGAAAGCTAACCGTAATAAAAATAACATAAAACGTTGAAAGGATCTAATTTCAGAATATATTAGTGAAGAGAACTGTATTGTAATGAGAGCTATTCTGAAGTGACACTGTGACTAGTATAAGAGAATAATGGGATAATAATAGAAGTGGTGTTTTTGTTTTGTCTCTCTGTGTGTGTGTTTCCTGTGTGTGTGTGTGTATAGGATCTGTTACGCTCTGCTCTGCCTGACTCCATGGAGAGTGCCATGCAGGGGGACGAGCGCTGTGTTCTGGACACCATGCGTTTGGTGGACCTGCTGCTGGTGCTGCTGTTCGAGGGCCGCAAGGCTCTGCCCAAATCCACTGCTGGCTCAACAGGGCGCATCCCGGGCCTGCGACGGCTGGACAGCTCCGGGGAGCGTTCCCACCGACAGCTCATCGACTGTATCCGCAGCAAAGACACAGACGCTCTCATTGATGCCATCGACACCGGAGGTGGGTGGGTGGATAGTATTGGCTCAAAAGTAATGCACTGTAAAGGGTATAGGGCACCATTTGGGACCCAGATATATCCTATATGTTGGTCTGTCAGGAGGCTAGGGCACATGATGATGTGGCAGAGGAAGTTTGTCCAATCTGGTGTAATGGTGCAATTTTTCTTAATTAATTTCAGCCGTTTGTTTTGCATAATGGTAAATGTGTCATGTTTATGAAAAGTGTCTGTTATTGCACACGCATATTCAATTGCTTAAAATGGTTCCTATGTTGCAGCTTTTGAAGTGAATTTCATGGATGACGTCGGGCAGACTCTTCTGAATTGGGCCTCTGCGTTTGGCACACAGGAAATGGTAAGCTATTTCAGACTGAGTCTCGTATCCCTCTATCTCTTTACAGAGATTACCCAATACATTATGGGGACCATTACGCATGCGAACAGAACAGAATGGCTTATTGTGCCAGGGGGATTAAAGATATATTTTGGAAATGAGGCACTGTATCTAGTTCCCCAGAGTCAGATGAGCTCATGGATACCATTTTTATGTCTCTGCGCGCAGTTGAAGGAAGTTGTTAACTAGCTCTAGAACAATTACTTTCTAGCGCAATGCAGATACCCATATACAGTGCCTTCGGAAAGTATTCAGACCCTTCGACTTATTCCACATTTTGTTACGTTACAGCTTTATTCTAAAATGGATTAAATCGTTTTTCCCCCCTCGTCAATCTACACACAATACCCCACAACGACGATATAATACCCCATAATGACAAAGAAAAACGGCTTTTTAGACATTTTAGCAAATGTATAAATAAAATAAAAAACGGAAATATCACATTTCCATAAGTATTCAGACCCTTTATTCAGTACTTTGTTGAAGCACCTTTGGCAGTGATTACAGCATCGAGTCTTCTTGGGTATGACGTTACAAGCATGGCAAACCTGTATTTGGGGAATTTCTCAAATTCTTCTCTGCAGATGCTCTCAGGTTGGAAGGGAGCCGTGCTGCACAGCTAATTTCAAGTCTCCAGAGATGTTTGATCGGGTTCAAGTCTGGGCTCTGGCTGTTTTCTTGGCTGTGTGCTTAGGGTGTTGTCCTGTTGGAAGAAGAACCTTCACCCCAATCTGAGGTCCTGAGCACTCTGGAGCAGGTTGTCATCAAGGATATCTCTGTACTTTGCTCTGTTCATCTTTGCCTCGATCCTGACTAGTCTCCCAGTTCCTGCCGCTGAAAAACATCCTCACAGCATGATGCTGCCACCACCATGCTTCACCGTAGGGATGGTGCAAGGTTTCCTCCAGACGTGATGCTTGGAATTCAGGCCAAAGCGTTCAATCTTGGTTTCATCAGACCAGAGAATCTTGTTTCCTTTAGGTGCCTTTTGGAAGACTCCAAGCAGGCTGTCATTTGCCGTTTACCGAGGAGTGTCTTCCGTCTGGCCTCTCTACCATAAAGACGTGATTGGTGGAGTGCTGCAAAGAGATGGTTGTCCTTCTGGACGGTTCTCCCATCTCCACATAGGAACTCTGGAGCGCTGTCAGAGTGACAGGGTCCGAATACTTTCCGAAGGTACTTTGTCATTGCAGTAATGCTAGTTAGCATTGGCTCAGTAAACTACCTCTAACTTCCTTTATACTGGACATAGAGACACAAAAATTGTATCCATGACTTAATCTGACTCCGGGGAAGTAGATAAGTGGCATTGACAAAATCCCAAAGTATCCTTTTAAGGACAGCATCTCTTCCCTGTTGTGCTGCAAGAATGGTTTCAGTACTCAAGGTTCTGTCAATAGGTGTCCATAGCAACAAACTGTATGCATGGCCTAATGCAGACAGATTACTATGGTTTGGTTCCATAATGGCTTGTTTGTCACCCCGAAACCAGACCACGACACTATTGTATTCATTTGGCACCAAACAGAAGAAAATGGACTGAAATAAGGAGAGTCCAATAATACACGTCTGTTCCAAAATGTTGTAAAAAGTTGTTCTTTGCGTGCCTTCATTATCAAGACTCTGTTGAAATACCCCTGTTGTGGTTGATGTCCCAGGTTGAGTTCCTGTGTGAGAGAGGTGCTGATGTCAACAGAGGTCAGAGGTCCTCCTCCCTCCACTACGCTGCCTGTTTTGGACGGCCTCAAGTAGCAAAGGTAGCTATGGTCTCTTTAACCTTGAGAGGAAATCTCTTTTAACGCTCAAACGGCTGTTTTTTCCAACAACATCCCTTGATAAAGGCCCAGCAGCTGGACTGTTGGCTGCTTGGTGTATATTGAATTCAATGAATGTAAAGAAAACATAGGATAAAGTTTTTGCGTGTGCACCCTATCCTCTATATGTTGTTTGGGAATACAGGCAGATACAGTAAGTTCCCCTAGTAAGCATTTTTCTATGTGTCTATAGACTCTACTGCGACATGGAGCCAACCCTGACCTCCGAGATGAAGATGGGAAAACTCCCCTGGACAAAGCAAGGGAGCGTGGCCACAGTGAGGTGGTAGCCATTCTCCAGTCTCCTGGTGAGTTCTAACAATATATTAACAGCTGTGCTGCCGACTGATTCCATGAAAATCCTTGGTCGTCAGTGGCTCATGCCCATCAGAGAATAAAGGACGGTGGTTATTTCACAATTTGTTGTTCTCTTTTGTTCTGAAGGAGACTGGATGTGCCCTGTTAACAAAGGAGAGGACAAGAAGAAGAAAGACTTGAACGAGGAGGAGGAGGGCAGCGAACCCAAAGGAGACCCTGAGATGGCCCCCATCTACCTGAAGAGGCTGCTACCAGTATTTGCACAAACCTTTCAGCAAACCATGCTACCTTCTATTAGGTAAGCACAACTTTGAGAGTAACTTGACCAAAGGACCTTTGTCTAAACTCACAGAGATGTATATATTACTGAGTTCCTGAATGCAATTTTATTTGAATAGGGACACATACAAATCCATTAACACAGGGTTTCCCAAACTATGGGTCGTGTGATTTGAAAATGGGGTTGCGAGAGAAGTTTTGCGGTTGGTTCATAGAACATGCTATTGTAATAAACCGAGTGAGTTATTTTTTCTCCCTACACGTGTCTCTATCTTTTTTAAGCTACAAAATATTATGACCCCATCACTGAAAGATACTGTAAGACTCTCAGGAACACGTACGTACTGTTTCTCTACTATGCCCACAAGCTGTTAGCACCGAGTGGACAAGACCAGGCTCTAAATCAGACTAGGGGGGAAAGAACATCATCAACAATAAGGTTATTTTCTACATAGAGATCATACAACATTATTGCCTGATGCTCTTCTGAACTTCTCAATCCCTTTTCTAAAGCATTTCAGTCACTTCAAACCATAATGTCTTCAGATTGAAATACTGTCAAGCTGAAAAAGTTTGGAAACCCCTGCATTAAAGGTGCAATATGCAGAAATCGTACCTCCATTTCCTGGTTGCTAAAATTCTAATAGTTTGCTTAATTTCAGTTTCTCGTTCAGAGAATCATTGTACCATCTAAACCTCTGTGAAATATATTTTCATTAATCAAAAATATTGTAGTTTCAGCTGTTTTGAAGCTGGTGTACAAAACCGAAAGCAAAAGACTCAAAAATGACACAGATCTGTTCTATGCATCTTATACTTGCTTTCAATGATCATGACAGATCTATAACTCACATTTCTATGGGCATTTGGTCAGGTTGCCCAAAAAGTGACATTGGTGCTTTAACATGTCGTCCCTCTGTCCCTTACAGGAAAGCTAGCCTGGCTCTGATCAGGAAGATGATCCACTACAGCTGTGAAGTGCTGCTGAAGGAGGTGTGTGACTCTGACGCCGGTCACAACTTGCCAACCGTGCTAGTGGAGATCACCGCCACCGTACTGGATCAGGAGGTACGGCACTACACAACATCCATCTCTTTGTGTATGTGTGTGTTCAAGATGTGTGTGTGTGTGTGTGTGATCCTCCACTATTAACAACGTCCACCAATAACCGAATGCCTGTTAAAAAGCAATTTAGTTGCACCAGCTCTCTAGTAATCCACAGGCTAAGTTAAATGTGGTGTCTCTTCCTGTACAGGACGATGATGACGGTCACCTGCTGGCACTGCAGATCATCAGAGACCTGGTGGACAAAGGAGGAGATGTCTTCCTGGACCAGTTGGCTAGACTGGGCGTCATCAACAAGGTGTCCACTCTGGCTGGACCCACCTCAGACGATGAGAACGAGGAAGTGTCCAAACCAGAGAAGGTGCAATAAGAACACCATAATGCAGTTCAAATATACACTGATAGAGCTTTGTGATTTCTGTGTAATAAAAAGTGTTCCGCAAAGAAAATTGATTTAAAATCTCTGGATAAGAGCGTCTGCTACATGACTAAAATGTAAAGTAAATGTCTCTGGTTCCACCAGGAGGATGAGCCACAGGAGGATGCCAAAGAGGTGCAGCAGGGGAAGCCCTACCACTGGCGTGACTGGTCCATTATCAGGGGGAGGGACTGCCTGTACATCTGGAGTGATGCTGCAGCCCTGGAGCTCTCCAACGGCTCCAACGGATGGTTCCGCTTCATCCTGGACGGCAAGCTGGCCACCATGTACTCCAGCGGCAGCCCCGAGGGAGGCTCCGACAGCTCAGGTAGACCTAGCTACATACCTTCTCAATCGACCTGGTATGTTATGACTTGAACTTTCCTCAACTAGTTACTTATTCCTCTCCATCTCTTATTTGGAATTGAGGCCAGAATGAGCTCCCTCCACTCGCATACATGCAGTTGTAACAAGTGAATAACCGTGTTGTACTACCCACCCAGAAAGTCGTAGTGAGTTTTTGGAGAAGCTGCAGCGTGCCCGGAGCCAGGTGAAACCTGTGACAGCCAGCCAGCCCATTCTGTCTGCCCTGGGTCCCACCAAGCTGACGGTGGGGAACTGGTCCCTGACCTGCCTGAAGGAGGGAGAGATCGCCATCCACAACTCTGACGGACAGCAGGCCACCATCCTCAAGGAGGACCTGCCCGGCTTCGTGTTTGAGTCCAACAGGGGCACGAAGCACTCCTTCACCGCTGAAACATCACTAGGTCTGTTAGTTTGAACTTCAGTGCATATAGATCATATCATTTTGTTGTATTTAATTCTGTAGTTAAATGTGCCTAAATTGTTTATAGATTAATCTCTCTCATTTTATAATTTATTTATTTCATCTCAGGGTTTCCGTTATGAAAATGTGTGTCCGGACGTTTGACTGGCAGAATTTTAATTTACTGGACTTTTTGAGAAATTTACCATAACCTGATTCTGACACACGGTGCTCAGAATGACAAAAATCACATTTTATATTATGGTAATTAAACTTAACAGAACATGCAAATCGAGAAGGCGATGATGTGTGTCCTTACTGCACACAATTACTTTTCCCCAGTAATGAACAGCAAAATCACTAGCCTATACATAGGCTGCGTGTGACTTTCATGTTTCGGAAGCACATTTTCACCGTAAAAATGCACCTTTATAATAAATCATTCCATGCATCATCGCATTTGCAGACTTATGTAACAGCCTGCTAATCATAATGTGATTAGATTGGATAGTCATAATTTAGGCTAATATAACTCAATCACTGTTGCATGGCTGAGCGTGTAGTGTAGAGGCCTGGACTATAAGCTATATCAGATGTTTTTCCTGTGCAAAGAAAGAAACCTACGTCATGCAATTCTACTAAACTTTATATGACTGGAGACAGCAGAATCTTTTTTTAGGCCTCTGAGAAGGGGAGATAAATAGAATATGACGTCCATCTAAACTGGAGGAGGAAATTATTGTTTTAGGACAGACTTTTATGTGTCACTGACCCAACAATGATCGAGTGAATATGCGCACTGCACACTCACTGGGGATATGGCCGATGTTTTCTGCTGGTGCCAATAAGATAGACTACAGGCCTTCGCTTGTTCACTCAATTAAGTTGATCATTTTCATAACTAAAAGACATTAGTATTTTTGTCATGGTCTTCTCTTTCCAAACTGTTTTTATTTATTTCTGTAAAGACAGGAGTATGCTAATTAGGCTATCATTTTGGCAATTTAATTCCATTAGCCTTTTGGACGCGGCGCTTATGTCAATCTACTACCCCAATAGTAGAACAGTTTACCTAGGCTATTGGGATATTTCTTTCTTGACAAGCTGACCAAACGGACAGTTGTGGGATTATAGATCCCAAATTCATACAACTTTTAAAAATCAATGAATCTGATGCAATACATCAGAACGTTTCGCTTAAAATGTTGATCAACTATTTCTTAACATTATTAGTGCAGTAATGCACACAAAGCACTAGGATATGGACAATGAAATAAAATAATTGCCTTTTAAGATAGGACAATGTTTTGTTTCATGAGCATGGCTTTATTTCTATTACAGCATATTGGAGGCCTATCATTCATATTCCATTCACCCAGTTGAATGTAACTTGAATAGGTTTAGGCTACTACAAAATGTTCCTATACCCATCATGAGGTTGCTACAACTTAGCCTATGAAAAGTTTACAACATAGGTGTAGAGAGAAATTAGGTGAGACCGTGACACATGGGCAGACAGTGACACATTCAATACCGCCTTTCACACTCCTGCCTGCATCTAGCTGATCTAGGGTGTAATTATTAGTCCAACAGTTGCAAATTAGAGTTTTTATTGGACAAATTAAGATATGTTTATCACTGTTTCGTTCCGTTTGCTTCTGTTTTTAAGAAATGTTTTTCAACAGAATAGGAGGAATGAATACACCCCTGATCACACACACACACAGTTTACTTTCATAGCAGCCACGTTGTATTCCTTCTCACCTCTACACGCTCTCCTCTCACCTTTTTCCTTCACTTGTGGACGTCAAACCATATAACCTAGACATAGCCTACATTGTTGTCACCATATTAGCTAAAGTAATGTGATAGACAACATAGCTAATAGAACTAACACATTAGTAAACCCAATACAAGCATTCAGTACAGTGTTCAATCAGTAAGCAGTTTAGCAGTTCCACCGATGGGTCTCAGTGGCAAAAAATGAGTAAAACCAAAAGCTTACCATGTCTTGGAAGAGAAATTCATTTGTTTCCAAACTGTTCAACTATTGTCTTTTTCTCTCTTTGGGTCAACTACTCAACCCATTTTATGCACTGCAGTGCTAGCTGTAGCTTATACTTTCACTACTAGATTAATTGGATGGATAACATGTCAGTTCATGCTGCAAGAGCTCTGATAGGTTGGAGGACATCCTCCAGAAGTTGTCATAATTACTGTGTAAGTCTATGGAAGGGGGTGAGAACCATGAGCCTTCTAGGTTTTGTATTGAAGTCCATGTACCCAGAGGAGGATGGAAGCTAGCTGTCCTTCGGCTGCACCATGGTGCTACCCTACAGAGTGCTGTTGAGGCTACTGTAGACCTTAATTGCAAAACAATGTGTTCTAATAAATTATTTGGTGACGTGAACATGTTTTATAGTATAGTTTTATCTAAAAATGACAATGTTTCACTATAAAAATATATAAATAATAATTCACTAAGGAATTGTCCTCCCCTTCCACCTCTGAGGAGCCTCTACTTCGCTACAGATATGGTTGGGTTTTGCCTAGGCTACTTTAAAGCAAGATGATGTCTCATGTAGTGCCACATTCTGGTTTCAACGATTAGGTAGCCATATGTTTTCTAAATGCATACTGCCTCCAGCTCATTGCAAAGTGTTGTGTGGCACGCTGAAGCCTACCTACTGTTGCCTCAGCATTTGAATAGCGAATGAGAAGTGCACTGAAATTGCCAGTTGATATATCGAGTAGCTTATTTTAATCATGGCCCAAAAATTAATAAGATCCATAATGAATGTACACCCTCCAATTTAATTCCACTAAATTATGCAAATGAACTCATAGACCAGTAAGTATGACCAGTCAAATGTATTTCCATCAATTAATAGACTATAAAGCATTATCTCAATAGGATTTGTTTTCTATTCCCGGACAATTGGCCTTTTAAAATTAATTACAGCCAAAAGCCGGGTAATACCGGCTAACGGAAACCCTGAGACTATATTAAAAGTATGTGGACACCCCTTCAAATTAGTGGATTTGACTATTCAGCCACACCTGTTGCTAACGGGTATATAAAATCCAGCACACCGCCATGCAATCTACAAAGAAAAACATTGGCAGTAGAATGGCCTTTACCGAAGAGCTCAGTGATTTTCAACGTGGCACTGTCATAGGCACATTTCCAGTTTGTCAAATTTCTGCCATGCTAGAGCTGCCCTGCTCAACTGTAACTACTGCTATTGTGAAGTGGAGCAACAATGGCTCAGCTGTGACGTGGTAGGCCACTCCCCCTGCCCAAATGCATAATGCCAACTGTAAAGTTTGGTCGATGATGAATATTTTCTGGTGCTGTTTTTCATGGTTTGAATGGGGCTAAGCGCCTTAGTCCCAGTGAAGGGTAATCTTAACGCTACAGCATACAATGACGTTCTAGGCGATTCTGTGCTTCCAACTTTGTGGCCAGTTTGGGCAAGGCCCTTTCCTGTTTCAGCATGACAATGCCCTGGTGGACAGTGTGAGGTGAATAGAGAAATGGTTTGTTGAGATCTGTGTGGAAGAACTTGACTGGCCTGCAAAGTGCCCTGACCTCAACCCCATCGAAAGCCTTTGGGATTAATTGGAAGGCTGACTGCAAGCCAGGCCTAATTGCCCAACATCAGTGCCTTACCTCACTAATGCTCTTGTGGCTGAATGGAATCAAGTCCCCACAGAAATGTTCCAACATCTAGTGGAAAGTTTTCCCAGAAGAGTGGAGGCTGTTATAGCAGCAAAGGGGGCACAAACTCCATATTAATGCCCATGATGTTGGAATGAGATGTTCACCGTGCAGGTGTCCACATACTTTTGGTCATGTAGTGTGTATGTGTGTATAAAGAAAAATGTGTTATCCTCTACTAATAATGATGTGGTGATGGCTAGTGGAAAGCCATTAAGTGCATCTCCCAGTCCGCCCTGCATTTGATGTGAATTGTCTTAATGTTTTCCTTCTCTGTGTTGTGTTGTACAGGGTCTGAATTTGTGACTGGCTGGACTGGAAAGAGGGGAAGAAAGCTCAAATCCAAATTGGAGAAAACAAAACAAAAGGTGGTTGAGTCCGTCTTCTGTTCAGCAGTATTTTTGTTGTTGTTTAAAGCCAGCTTCCTGAATTGAGAAGATTACTTTGTCTATTGTCACAGGGACACCTTTTTTTTGTTGCTTTAGAGCACATTACATATTATCCATCTCGTTTAGCCGCCATATCATTCTTCTGTTTTATATAACAGCGGGTAGGCTTGGGCAGTATCCAGATTGTCATAACTTCATACCAGCCTTGTTCCATACCAGGATCTTAGGTAATACCGGCACTAAACACAGGGGGCGCTGTTTATAAACTCCATTGAGCCTTTGCAACACGAAGATTAGTAATGCTAACAAGTACATATAAAATCCCATAGAAAATGCTAACGATCATTTTATACAGTCTCTGACCTAAACTATTTTCAGGACAGACATCCCAGCTCATGCTGTTATTACAATAACTAAAAAATGCTACTCCCAGTTTACTGCACGCACAAAACTAATATTCGACATATTTTGGAAGAAGCTAACCTCTTTGCTAGATAGCTAAGTAGCTACTACATTAGCGAACCAAATGTACAACTGCAGAGCATTTGGCACATTTTAGACAGTTAACTTAATAGTTATAAGATATCTAGCTGGCAAACATTTAGTTGTGAATTCCATACCGTAACTAGATCACCTGGCAGGTGCTGCACAACATTGAGCGACTCATAAGGCTCTGGTCTAGTCATTGTGTGCTTGTAAACTAACACTACATGACTGGGTACTACTACCTGTAAGCTTCATAATGAAAAATCATCTGACAGGTGAAATGAAGAACACAATCTTCTCTATCTCCTAACATATATTTGACAAGTTGACTATGTATTTTACTTAAAAAGTAGCTGCAAATATTCCAATGTATAAAAAGTTCAAATAGTTTCAACAGTATTGGAAAAACCATCCTGTGTCTATTTCCAAAACCCCCGGTATACAGCCCAAGCCTAACAGCAGTTTTATGCTAGTTATCCCTCACTTTTTCCTTAACACCCAGCGAGCCTAGAGCCCCTCTGTCTGTTTCTGTGATGTGTGGTTGTGTTACCTTAGTTGAATGCACTGATTTGTAAGTGGCTCTGGATACGAGTGTCTGCTAAATGGCTAGAAATGTGAAACGCAGGTGAAGACCATGGCCAGAGACCTGTATGATGACCACTTCAAGGCGGTAGAGAGCATGCCCAGAGGGGTGGTGGTCACCCTGAGGAACATCGCCACCCAGCTGGAGTCTGCTTGGGAGCTGCATACCAACAGACAGGTAGGGGGGAAAAGCACATCAACTCTAACCTAAATTTATGTCAGAGTCGGATAACATTATGATTACCAACAGACCGGTAGGTGGGGGAATCGCCCTGATCCACTCACACAACACACATTGACATCAATTCACGTCTACTTGCACTTTATGGAAAGTGCGCCTTAATGCAATTTACAGTAAATTGGTACTTTAATTTTAAAAAACGAAGTAGATATTTTGATTGACTCACTCTGTGATATGTAGTCGTTTTGTTTTCTTGGTTCTGTCTGAAGCTGTAGGCTTGGTTTGATGACTCAGTGAAAGCTAAATGTGCTGTTTTGTTTCTGTTGCAGTGTATCGAGGGAGAGAACACATGGAGAGACTTGATGAAAACGGCTCTGGAAAACTTGATTGTGGTTCTCAAGGATGAGAACACCATCTCCCCCTATGAAATGTGCAGCAGTGGCCTAGTGCAAGCGCTTTTTACAGTCCTTAATAATGTAAGTAAGATGGGATGGATGAGGTGTACAGGGACCTTTGGCCCAAAGTAGTACTCTATACAGTGAATATGGTTCCATCTGGGCTGCAGATTTCTCTTCCTTTCATACTTTTTCTCAACACTGTCTGGGTAACCAACTTCCTCGTAAGTCCAACTCGGCTCAATTAATGTTTTTCTCTTTTTCAGAGTGTGGAACTTGACATGAAACATGATTGTAAACCATTAATGGAAAGAATAAATGTATTTAAAACCGCATTCAGTGAAAACGAAGATGATGAAAGGTAATAATTCAGACTTTTATATAATTAATTTGTATAAATGTGTTTTTAAATAATAAAAACCTGTCAGTGGCTCACTTCCTGGTTTGTCCCATTTAATTTAGCCGACCCGCAGTTGCCTTAATCCGCAAACTACTAGCAGTCCTGGAGTCCATTGAGAGGTTACCTCTGCACCTGTATGACACCCCAGGCTCCACCTATAATCTGCAGGTGAGTCTCCTCCACCACATCTCTCAGTAGTATAGTGGTGTTTGTTCCAGCGACCTGTTTTAAAGCTTAGGTTCAGTAAAACTCATTCTAGAGTTCTGCATGAGTAAACTAACGTCAAAACTCAATCTTTTTTTATTTTTTATTTAACCCCCTTTTCTCCCCAATTTCGTGGTATCCAATTGTTAGTAGTTACTGTTAGTAGTTATTATCTTGTCTCATCGCTACAACTCCCGTACGGGCTCGGGAGAGACGAAGGTCATGCCATGTGGCCGACTGCGACAGAGCCTGGGCACGAACCCAGCCCTAAACCACTGCGCCACCCGGGAGGCCCAAAACTTGATCTTTAACCAGAGATCCCATTTTCTTTCCAAATACAGTGCATTCATAAAGTATTCAGACCCCTTCCCCCTTTCCATATTTTGTTATCTTACAGCTTTATTTTAAAATTGCTTAAATAGTTTTTTCCGCCTCAATCTACACACAATACCCCATAATGACTAAGCAAAAACAGGTTTTTAGAAACCTAGAAATGTCGTTTACATAAGTATTCAGACTCGGTACATTGTTGACGCACCTTTGGCAGCGATTACAGCATCGAGTCTTCTTGGGTATCACGCTACAAGCTTGGCTTACCTGTATTTGGAGAGTTTCTCCCGTTCTCTGTGGATCCTCTCAAGCTCTGTCAGGTTGGATGGGGAGCATCGCTGCACAGCAATTTTGGGTCTCCAGAGATGTTCGATTATGTTCAAGTCTGGGCTCTGGCTGGGCCACTCAAGGACATTCAGAGATTTGTCCCGAAGCCACTTCTGTGTTGTCTTGGCTGTGTGCTTTGGGTCGTTGTCCTGTTGGAAGGTGAACCTTCGCCCCAGTCTGAGGTCCCCAGTGCTCTGGAGCAGGTTTCATCAAGGATCTCTCTGTACTTTGCTCCGTTCATCTTTGCCTCAAACCTGACTAGTCTCCAAGTCCCTGCCGCTGAAAAACATCCCCACAGCATGATGCTGCCACCACCATGCTTCACCGTAGGGACGGTGCCAGGTTTCTTCCAGACGTGATGCTTGGCATTCAGGCCAAAGTGTTCAATCTTGGTTTCATCAGACCAGAGAATCTTGTTTCTTTAGGTGCCCTTTGGCAAACTCCAAGCGGGCTGTCACGTACCTTTTTACTGAAGAGTGTCTTCAGTCTGGCCACTCTACCATAAAGGCTTGATTGGTGGAGTTCTGCAGAGATGGTTGTCCTTCTGGAAGTTGTCGAAACATCGCAAGGATGATCAATGGAAACAGTATACTCCTGAGCTCAATTTCGAGTCTCATAGCAAAGGGTCTGAATACTTGTGTAAATAAGGTACTTCATTATTGGCAAAAAATATATAACTGGTCGCTTTGTCATTATGGGTGTAGATTGAGGGAAAATATATGTTTTTCACAAGGCTGTAATGTAACAAAATGTGGAAAAGGGGAAGGGGTTTGAATTAGAGGTTGACCGATTAATCGGAATGGCCGATTCTCAAGTTTTCATAACAATCGGTAATATTGGACGCCAATTTTTTTTAGTCCTTTATTTAATCTTTATTTAACTAGGCAAGTCAGTTAAGAACACATTCTTATTTTCAATGACGGCCTAGGAACGGTGGGTTAACTGCCTTGTTCAGGGGCAGAACGACAGATTTTTACCTTGCCAGCTCAGGGATTCAATCTTGCAACCTTACGGTTAACTAGTCCAACGCTCTAACCACCTGCCTCACGAGGAGCCCGCCTGTTACGCGAATGCAGTAAGAAGCCACGGTAAGTTGCTAGTTAGCATTAAACTTAATCAATCATAATCACTAGTTATAACTAACTACACATGGTTGGTGATATTACTAGTTTATCTAGCGTGTCCTGCGTTGCATATAATCGATGCAGTGTGCATTCGCGAAAAAGGACTGTCGTTGCTCCAACATGTACCTAACCATAAACACCAATGCCTTTCTTAAAATCAATACACAGAAGTATATATTTTTAAACCTGCATATTTAGCTAAAATAAATCCAGTTTAGCAGGCAATATTAACCAGGTGAAATTGTGTCACGTCTCTTGTGTTCATTGCACACAGAGTCAGGGTATATGCAAAAGTTTGGTCCGCCTGGCTCATTGCAAACTAATTAATTATGACATTGAATGTTGTGCAATGTAACAGGAATATTTAGACTGATGGATGCCACCCGTTAGATAAAATACGGAACGGTTCCATATTTCACTGAGAGAATAAACGTCTTGGAGAAACGGGCAGGGTTTATGACTTTGGCAACTAACAGTAGTGACGACCCTACTTTGTAAACTGCTAGTGGCATTTAGAATTGGTTAGCCTAGGCTATAACCCCCCCCCCCCCCAACATAGACAGGTTCTACACTGAAAATCTGCAAAAACATTAGTTTGATGAAGACGGTGTATTTTCATCAGAATCGTTAAGCTGACCGTTAAGCTAACCAGATGTTCTGGCCATAATTCAAATCCTTGCGGTGTTCAATGTGGAATTGTTAATCGTTTTAGAAAATAACAAGGAACAAGTATAATAAACTCAATTCTAACAGAAGACATAGTTTGGTTTGTAACTCTGAAAAATGTATTTCATCTTGCCAAATTGAGCACTGTTTCAAATTATCTCTTTGAGAATAGCTGTTTTAGACACGAGATGCGATTAACATTCTGCTCTATTTTATTCTGTTTTATTACATCATGGTTATTTTTACTATAAAATAGATGTTTTGACAGTGATAAGGGCTCGGGAAATAAGTGTTTTGTCTGCTAAATGAACAAAACAATGCTATGCCATAGCAGAGCTATTCTACAAGCAAGCACCACTGCTGTGGTTACTACCTTTTTTTAAAGTTTGTGTTCCACAATATAATATAACCAGTTGATATTATAGTTTCAATAAACAAATCTTAAATGGCCCTTTATTTATTATATCTCGGTACTAGTCAAGTTTGGACACACCTAATTCAATGCTTTTTCCTTTTATTTTTACTATTTTCTGCATTGTAGAATAATAGTGAAGACATCAAAACTATGAAATAACACATATGGAATAATATAGTAACCAAAAAAGGGTTAAACCAATCAAAATGTATTTTATACTATGGATTCTTCAAAGTAGCCACCCTTTGCTTCGCTGACAGCTTTGCACACTCTTGGCATTCTCTCAATCAACTTCATGAGGAATGCAAGTACTCCTGCAAGTACTCGTCAAACAGTCAAATGCCCATTATTCGTCCTTCCTGTGTGTGTGTTAGATCCTGACAAGGAGGTTGCGTTTCCGTCTGGAGCGCGCACCTGGGGAGACGGCGCTGATCGACCGTACCGGACGTATGCTGAAGATGGAGCCCCTGGCCACCGTGGAGTCTCTGGAGCAGTACCTCCTCAAGATGGTACCACCCCCTCTTCCTTAACCATGTCATCTTCTTTCACTATCTGTCCATTCAGCATATTTGAGGTGATCAGTTTGAGCGAACACTCACGCGGTCTCAGAGTAATCTCCTTTCTCTCCCCCAGGTGGCCAAGCAGTGGTATGACTTTGATAGATCCTCCTTCATCTTCGTCAAGAAGCTAAGAGAGGGACAGACCTTCACATTCAGACACCAGCATGACTTTGACGAGAACGGAATAGTCTACTGGATTGGTACCAATGCAAAGTAAGTCTCCTCCCATCGTCATTGTGTGAAGACCTGATAATCAGCTAAATGCTTATTATACAATACAAGAAAGTATTTAGAAAATAACCTTGTATTAATCTTGTGTGTTTCCTCTGTCTCCAGGACTGCCTATGAGTGGGTGAACCCAGCAGCCTATGGCCTGGTGGTAGTGACCTCCTCTGAGGGTCGTAACCTCCCATATGGACGACTGGAGGACATCCTGAGTCGAGACAGCTCTGCCCTCAACTGCCACACCAACGATGATAAGAACGCCTGGTTCGCCATCGACTTGGGCCTGTGGGTCATCCCCTCTGCCTACACCCTGCGCCACGCACGTGGCTACGGCCGCTCCGCCCTCAGGAACTGGGTGTTCCAGGTGTCCAAAGACGGCCAAACCTGGATGAGTCTCTACAACCATGTGGAGGACTGCAGCCTCAACGAGCCGGGGTAAGTCAGCCTTGTCCCAGTCAGAAGGGCCCATATCCAGGAGCCTATGGTCAGGAAGAACTCAGGATCCAAAACCTATATCTGATTCTGACAGTGAGTTTGTGTCCTGTCCTGTTGTGAAGGTCCACAGCCACTTGGCCTCTGGACCCATCCAAAGAGGAGAAACAGGGCTGGAGACACATCCGCATCAAGCAGATGGGGAAGAATGCCAGCGGGCAGACCCACTACCTGTCTCTGTCAGGCCTGGAGATCTACGGCACCGTCAGTGGTGTGTGTGAGGACCAGCTAGGTAAGAGTCTGCTCCTGGGTTCTCTTGAGGTTTCTTCTCTATGGGAGGTTTGTCCGTGCCACTTCTGCTTGCTCTTTGGGCGTCTAAGCTCTCGCCACTGCTGTCAAGAAACAGTCAAAACACATAAGTATTTTAGTAAGGTATGTGCGATTTTACTGAGACACTATGTTTATGAATCATTATTCATTAGATTTGAATGATGCAAAGCAATCTGACCAACCTCCTTCTCCCTTCTACAGGTAAAGCAGTGAAGGAAGCGGAGGCCAACCTGCGCAGGCAGAGGCGTCTATTCCGCTCCCAGGTGATGAAGTACATAGTGCCCGGTGCGCGCGTGGTGCGGGGCATCGACTGGAAGTGGAGAGACCAGGATGGCAACCCAGCAGGAGAGGGTACGGTGACGGGGGAGGCCCATAACGGTAAGACTAGTACATCCTGAGCCCCACCATCTAATAAAACATCCCTCTGTGTGGAACTGAACACACACACATGGCTTGCATAGAAAGCTTTTGTTTTATATGAAAAAAGTGTTTGTTAAATGTTCTGTGGGACTTCAGCTGACATGATGATGCATGTTTAAACTGCTAAAGCAGGACATAATGCTGAGCTTTATCCCAGAATAATCCCATACGTCACCCCATCATCATCACTGGGGCAGTGTTATAATAGTAATTCAGAGACATCGGGCTACGTAACTATGACGATTGAACATAAGATGTGCAAAAACTAGTGACAAGGGAGTCATTGATAAATATGGTAGACCAACCACAAAACAAATTGTGAACATCAAGTGCATTTATATAATTTGAGGAGCCTTTAGTGCATCTTAACCCAAAGCACCTATTACTAACGCTCGTAGAAAAGTCTCACTTTTGTATGTTAAATACTGAAAATATCAATCAGCAGTTGTTCATTGTCCTTTCATAACATTATTAGTAACTTGAAAAACAATTTCTATATCAGACATTGTACAGGTGGTTTGTGGGTGACGCTACTCAACATTTCTAAACGGTCCAGCCTTTGTTCCTGGTTTTCCAACTGAAGGCTTTCTCCTCTGCTTCTGACCTCACACCATAGGCCTATTACTTAACCTAATGCTTCTGACCGCCCTAGGTCGACAGATTCTGATTTTTCAACACTGATACCGCCGATGTGTTTAAATTTTTTATTTTTTTAAATGTTAATTATTAACTTTTTAACATTTTTATAAATGATGACAATTACAACAATACTGAATGAGCACTTTTTTTATTTTAACTTAATATAATAAATAAAATCAATTTAGTCTCAAATAAATAATGCAACAGAAGTGCAATATGTGCCATGTAAAAAAGCTAACGTTTAAGTTCCTTGCTCAGAGCATGAGAACATATGAACGCTGGTGGTTCCTTTTAACATGAGTCTTCAATATTCCCAGGTAAGAAGTTTTTTTAGTTTGTAGTTATTATAGGAATTATAGGACTATTTCTCTCTATACCATTTGTATTTCATATACCTTTGACTGTTGGATGTTCTTATAGGCACTATAGTATTGCCAGCCTAATCTTGGGAGTTGATAGGCTTGAAGTCATAAACAGCGCAATGCTTGAAGCACAGAGAAGAACTGCTGGCCAACACAGTAAAGTGCAGTTTGAATTAATGCTTACGAGCCTGCTGCTGCCTACCACCGCTCAGTCAGACTGCTCTATCAAATCATAGACTTAATTATAATATAATAAACACACAGAAATACGAGCCTTAGGTCATTAATATGGTAAAATCCGGAAACTATCATTTCGAAAACAAAACGTTATCGAACGGCGGCAACCCTAAGTCTAAATATTGCTGTTACGTCATAATCATGTAAAATTCTGGCAAGTGAATTACGGTGTTTGTTAGGAAGAAATGGTCTTCACACAGTTCGCAACGAGCCAGGTGGCCCAAACTGCTGCATATAGCCTGACTGCTTGTACAGAACGCAAGAGAAGTGACACAATTTCCCTAGTTTAAAAGAAATGCATGTTATCAGGCAATAAATAACTAAATATGCAGGTTTAAAAATATATACTTGTGTATTGATTTTAAAGAAAGGCATTGATGTTTATGGTTAGGTACACATTGGTGCAACGACAGTGCTTTTTTCGCGAATGCGAAAATGACCTTACACTATAGGCCTATTAGTTAACCTACTGCTTCTGACCTCACACTATAGGCCTATTAGTTAACCTACTGCTTCTGACCTCACACTATAGGCCTATTAGTTAACCTACTGCTTCTGACCTTATACTATAGCCCTATTACTTAACCTACTGCTTCTGACCTCACACTATAGGCCTATTAGTTAACCTACTGCTTCTGACCTTATACTATAGCCCTATTACTTAACCTACTGCTTCTGACCTCACACTATAGGCCTATTAGTTAACCTACTGCTTCTGACCTCACACTATAGGCCTATTAGTTAACCTACTGCTTCTGACCTCACACTATAGGCCTACTTCCTCTTTGTCCCCATTGGCAAATAAGGCCATGCTTTGTTAATGAAGGATAAATAATTACCTTGAAATGCACTAACTGTAGAGGCTGACTACAGAGCAGCGTAGTTGTTGATCTGAGTCAGTGCTACTGCTGTGTGACTAGACTGCATTACGTGATGCTCATCCTCCTATTGCTCTCCTACCGCATTATTTTATTTTTAACATTTTATTTTGTATTATTATTAAATACAAGGGGCGTGTAAAGGATTACATGTCTATCTCTGTATGCCAAACGTCTTAAAACAGCTCCCATTATCATTTACGTATTTGACTAAACTTGCAAACTGTCACTACCATTATACCCTTTTTGTTATTAGTTTGATATTTTGAAGTGCAACCCTCCCCCCTCTCCCCCAACTTATCAGGTAACCTTTTCATACTTGTACAATCATTTCCTCCGTCGCTATCTGTTAAATCTCTGGGCAGCCATGTTTCCAGTGTGTTTTTAAATACTTTTTGACTAATTGTCTCCATCAGTCAGCTGAGTGCATGTTGATGTTACAATTTGCAAGCTCTGAATGGGCTCCATTGCAATTTTTTTATATTTACATTGACAACGATATTATTCAGTTCCTTTTTCTCAAGTGGCTTTCAGCTTTGCATTTGCTAAATTCTACCTTGCTTTGTCATTTTCTGTAACTCATGATTTCTATCTGACTGCTTCACCTGGACCAGAGTACTAGACCATACAGTTTCATCAGGACATCCAGTATCTCAATTTGACTTAGCATTGTGCTGAATAGTAAAACCAATTGTATCAGCTTCAGTATAGCTGCATAGAATTGTATACTGATGGTGAGTAATGGATCTAGTCTGAATCTGTATTCAGCCCACCTGTAGACAACGTCACAAACATGGTTATCTGGTCCAGTGTTGAGCAGAACTGCTGTCTTGACTTGCTCTCTGCTGGGTCTCACTACATTCATATCCTTTTCCAGGCTGGATTGATGTCACCTGGGATGCTGGTGGCTCAAACTCTTATCGTATGGGTGCTGAAGGAAAATTTGACCTCAAGCTTGCGCCAGGGTACGACCCTGAGTCTGCGCCGTCACCCAAACCTGTCTCATCCACTGTTTCAGGCACAGCGCAGTCCTGGAGCAGCCTGGTGAAAAATAACTGTCCGGACAAGGGCGGCTCCTCCTCTGCTGCAGGGGCCAGCTCCTCCAGCCGGAAGGGCAGTAGCAGCTCGGTGTGTAGCGTGGCCAGCAGCAGTGATATCAGTCTCAGCTCCACCAAGGTAGAGCGTCGGGCCGATAGCCTGCTGGAGCAGGGGGGGTTACTAGGGGCTGGTGGTGGCATCCCTGGGTCAGAGGGCCAAGAACCCATTGTGGTGCTGTCTGAGGCCGGATCCGCCTCCAGCACCAGCACGATAACCGCGGAGGAGGGAGGCGAGCGGAAAGCGGGCACGGACAGGCAAGCGGCGGCAGATGCCACGGCCATCTCCATGGCACTAGTCAGCGTCAGCTCGCCTGACGTCAGCTCCGTGTCGGAGTCCTCCAGTAAGGAGGCTGCTTCCCAGAGACCTCTATGTTCCGTGGCCAGCGCCCGTCTGTCCGTCAGCTCTCTGCTGGCGGCCGGTGCTCCCATGAGCTCAAGCGCCAGCGTGCCTAACCTGTCATCACGAGAGGCCAGCCTCATGGAGTCATTTGTGCGGCGAGCTCCTAACATGTCCCGCACCAATGCCACCAACAACATGAACCTGAGCCGCAGCAGCAGCGACAACAACACCAACACACTGGGACGAAACGTCATGAGCGCTGCCAGTGAGTATTCAGCCTCTACTGTCTGCAGGCCAGGGATACATGCAGCCCTCAGCCTTCAGTGCACATAAAGGGACCACTGTCCTGCCAGCTCACTTGACATTATTGGCATGACTTTATAGAAGGAGCCTTGTAGCTTTGGTTTAGAGTTTAGTTTTATAGAGTTTAGCTTCAGCTTGTACAGTTAAGTTATACAATTTTTACATTAACCTGGAGTAGTAGTCAACAACATTTTGTCCTGGCAATGTAAAATTGTAGATTGTGTTCAATGTTGATATGATTGCTAATCTGACTCTTGATCACCACACAAAGGGAAGAAACAGGACAGACACTCATCTAGCCAAGAAGAAGAAATACTGACTACACATATCTGAATGGTGTTCTTGCTTTTGTGCTGCAGTTTTTTTCTGGTTTTCTTTGTTCTAATATTAGGCTATTTCATTAAACCAAGGAGAATCAACCATATTATTGCATTGCTGACAGACTATTACTGGCATTTTCGAATTACATTTTTGCGTCATCCTTGTGTAAAGTGAGCGGTGATCAGTGCATTATTTTCTAATGTTAACCTTTAAAAGTAAGATGCACAGTTTTTTTTTAAACTCAAAACATGACTTCCAGTGGTCAGAAGGTGCTGACTGAGGCTTGAATGTGACAAGCATGTGTAGTGGTAGAAGAGCAACCAGCATTCAGTTTGAACTGGAACCAAAATAATACCTGCTTCTTTTTCTGGTTTTGAACTAATTGCATTTTGGGTTTTTGTTTGCAGCTTCTCCTCTCATGGGTGCACAGAGCTTTCCTAACCTCACCACCACTGGTACCACCTCAACTGTTACAATGTCCACATCCATAGTAACCAGCAGCAATAATGTAGCCACGGCAACCACAGGTTTGTCGGTTGGCCAGTTGCTCAGTAACACTCTGACGACCAGCCTGACCTCTACGTCTAGTGAGAGTGACACTGGTCAGGATGCTGAGTTTTCCCTTTATGGTAGGCTATACTAGACTTACTATTATTCCTATATTATACATCTCTCCTATCCTCCTCCACTACTCCTCCGCTTCTTCATTTAACACATACGTGTTTCTACTGCCTAACTTCCATCTTGTCGTTTCACACTTCTTGACTCATCAGTGTCCTCCTCGTATATTTGGCTAGCGCTTTCTGACTCTATATGAAGTGCATTATGCTCAAGTTGTTTCTAGTGAGATCTCACCACCTCTCCCTGCAGACTTCCTGGACAGCTGTCGTGCTAACACGCTATTGGCTGAGTTAGATGATGAGGAGGATCTGCCTGAGCCTGATGATGATGATGATGAGAACGAGGATGACAATCAGGAAGACCAAGAGTATGAGGAAGTTTTGGTACGGTCCAGGGTAAACCTTGGTTTCCACATTCATTTTAATAGGGTAAAAATCTGTTGCAGTTTCTATTCATATAAAGTGTACTTGTCGATTGCATGATTGCACCCTCGTAAAAAAAAGGATTGCCTGAAAACCTCCCTATTTCAGTTTAAGTTCTTGTCAATTTCGAATGTGAAATGTGTGACTAAATGTATGTGACCTTGTTTTTATGAAAGTTTTGTTTCTCCTGTAAACGTCGATCTGTGTTGCATGTTTGTGTTGTGTGTAATACCTTGCCTGCCACTCCCAGAGAACTAAGGGCTGTTCATGTCCTGTTTTATCAGGAAGAGGAAGAGTATGAAACCAAAGGGGGTCGGCGTAGAACCTGGGACGATGACTTTGTCCTCAAAAGGCAGTTCTCTGCTTTAGTCCCGGCGTTTGACCCCAGGCCAGGCCGGACCAATGTCCAGCAGACCACAGACCTGGAGATCCCTCCCCCAGGTACACAAACACGACACAGTTCAGTTCAATATCCATCTGTGGATGGACTTGGATTGTACATGATTACTAGACAAATGGCAAGTCTTTCACACCTACTTCAATTGCACCCTAGGGAATAGTGGTGAGCTCTTTCCTCATGTTTTTCCTTGTCCTTGCAGGTACACCTCGCTCTGAAGTCCAGGAAGAGGTTGAGTGTGCCCCCTCCCCCCACCTCGCCCTCATCCTCAAAGTGGCAGGGCTTGGAACCACCCGAGAAGTTGAACTACCCCTCTCCAACTACAAGGGTACTATCTTTTACTATGTCCAGAAGCTTCTACAGGTCTCCTGCAACGGGAGCATCAAATCAGATAAACTACGCCGGATCTGGGAACCCACATACACGTAAGTCTGCCAGGCAGGATGCTAGTTTGTTTGGGTGTTTAGTTTTTCATCAGGATTCTAACTTGACGCTATGATGAAACCTAAACTGAAAGTAGCTGGAATTAATGGCAGATCTCCATTTTTACTTTGTTTTGCAGGATAATGTACAGAGAATTGAAGGATTCGGACAAAGAGAAGGAAAGCAGAAAAATGGTAATTAACAAGTTTCACACCTCCCCCCCCGTCTTCTGCCCATTTTTTAAATCTTTGCTGTGATTTTTTTGTGGCTGTTTTCAATGTGTGGCGAAATGCTCCTCCTGGATAATTAAACAGACCTAGTCTCGAAAACCTGACCTAGGCAACAGTGACTCTTTATGGTGTAGAGGAACTGCGTCCCTGCCCACATCACTACCTTATCCGCTTGAATAAAATACTAAACAGTAGCTGGCAAGATTGAGATCACTGAGTGCTTTTCGCAAGTGGCTATCTTCAATAAACCACTGCAAAGATTTTGCCTGAACTTTGGTTTTGAATTGCAACATTCTGGAATGTCTGCATCGTGATTTGTTGGGAGAGTTGTCAATCTGAAGAGGACCCACTCCGGAACAAGGAACATTTTTTTTCTCTTATCAAAGTTGCCAAAAAAGTCTGTTATTGAAACCAGACCCTAGTCATTGTTGCCTAGGGTCGGGTTTTCGAGACTAAGACAGACCTATCTCACTAACCTTTAAAGCAGCAAGGATACTGTGACTTAAAACCCTATTATTTATAATGTAACTAGAGTAACTGCATGGGTCTCTTTTTAGTGGTTAAACCAACCTACTGTAATGCATGTCTATTTTCCTTGAGACTTTACAATCAGGAAAGACCAACATTTGGTTCTTCCTGTTGTAGGGTTGCTGGTCTGTAGAGCATGTGGAGCAATACCTTGGCACTGATGAATTACCAAAGAATGACTTGATAACCTACATGCAGAAGAATGCAGACTCCTCTTTCCTGCGCCACTGGAAATTAACCGGCACTAATAAAAGTATTAGGAAAAACAGAAATTGTTCTCAGCTCATAGCTGCATACAAGGTATAGACCGGCATCAAGATGTTGCTTATCTGTCTATGTATCTATTTATTTTCCCTTCTCTGTTTTGATATATTGTTTTCCTTCTTGCTTGACTGTCATTTGTCTAGCCACTTGTTAGACAGTTTTTGCTCTTCTCTTAACTTTATCCAAATGGCTTGTGGCTGTTCTGTAAATTATGCATTACCATGATTTACATAGTGAATCTGTTCCCTTTCATTATTTTGCTGTGCGAACATAATGATTGTGAGAATGCAGTAACTGGATGTATGTGCAGCAAAATAGCCATGTCCAGTTTTATGCTACTGTCTTCGCTGTTAATCAGAGAGTTCATAGAGTCAGGTAGCTGAGGAAACATCAGGTTTAAACCACGGTCCATATGATTGCTTGCAGGACTTTTGTGAGCATGGGTGCAGGTCGGGGGGCCTGAGCCCTGGGTCTCTGGGTGCCATGCAGACCTGTGACATCCTGAGTGTGGCTAGTGAGCAGGCCCAGGCCAAGGCTGGCTCTAGCCAGAGTGCCTGCGGTGTGGAGGATGTGCTCCAGCTGCTCCGCATCCTCTTCATCATCGGAGGAGACCCCCACGCCCACACACGCACCTTCCAGGAAGGTACAGATACACACCTAATACCACCTCAGACCCCCCTCCCCATCACATATCACCTGAAGATAATATGCTACCTTATTTTATCGTCCTCTTGCAGTGAAAATGTTACTTTTTGGTGTTCTTAATAACACATGTTGTTGATCAACTGTTTTTTACCATATGTAGAGGACCTCCAATTCAATGCATCGCCCGAGGAATTCACCAGCAAGAAAGTCACAACGAAGATTCTCCAGCAGATTGAGGAGCCTCTGGCCCTGGCCAGCGGGGCCCTCCCAGAATGGTGTGAGCAGCTTACCAGCAAGTGTCCTTTCCTCATCCCGTTCGAGACCCGGCAGCTCTACTTCACCTGCACTGCGTTTGGAGCCTCCAGGTTAGTGCTGCTTGATGTTTAAACAAAAGGGGTGTGTACTCCAGAAACTGGTGCAACGTCTTCTCACATCCACACCCATTTCATGTCTTTGTTTATATAGCATTGAATAACAAACTAATACAGCTCTCGCATATTACAGGGCCAATTATTGCTGTTAATTTCATTGACTTCGTACTGTATTGTCGGTGCAACTCAGGGCGGTAGTGTGGCTGCAGAACCGGCGGGAGGCGACCATGGAGCGCTCGCGGCCCTCCACCACGGTGCGGAGAGACGACCCTGGGGAGTTCAGGGTGGGCCGGCTCAAACATGAGAGAGTCAAGGTCCCCCGCAGAGACCAGATGATGGAGTGGGCTGAGAGCGTCATGCAGATCCACGCTGACAGGAAATCTGTTTTGGAAGTAAAACACCACGCCTGATTTAAACCAGATTAATTGTACTCCTGGACTAACATGCATGCTCATTGGAGAGTCTGTGTGAAGGGATTATTGATTATCATTGGTACCCATGAATAAGTGGTCCATGTCATGCTAAATGGTGTGAAATATGTACTCATTCATCCAATTCATAGGCATACATTTTGTAATCTTACTGTACACCTGTTTTTTCCAACTTGGTAATGTCTTCCCCTATTTCTTTGAATGGCATGGCCACAAGAGGTCATAGTGACTGGTTATGAGAGGTCGTAGCGAATGACCAGTCTCTCTCTCCCCAGGTTGAATTCCAGGGGGAGGAGGGTACAGGCCTGGGTCCCACACTGGAGTTCTATGCTCTGGTGGCAGCTGAGTTCCAGAGGGCATCCCTGGGTATATGGCTCTGTGATGATGACTTCCCAGACGATGAGTCTCGCCAGGTAAGTGCTGCTTCACTGTCACATTATTAAAATGTAGATCTAAACGGTAATATTTGAACCATGTCAGTGTCACCTTTTAATTAATATTTTTGGGTTAAGGTCATGTCAATGAAAATGTCCTGCTTCTTATTGACTGTGTGTTGTGTACTATCAGGTGGATCTGGGTGGGGGTCTGAAACCTCCAGGTTACTATGTCCAGCGCTCCTGCGGCCTGTTCCCAGCCCCATTCCCCCAGGATAGTGACGAGCTGGAGCGCCTCAGCAAACTCTTCCTCTTCTTGGGGGTCTTCCTGGCCAAGTGCATTCAGGACAACCGCCTGGTGGACCTTCCCATCTCACGACCCTTCTTCAAGTTGCTCTGTATGGGTGACATCAAGAGCAACATGTCCAAGCTGCTGTACGCCTCCCGTGGGGGCCCTCTCCTCCTCGATCCCACCGAGCAGCACCACCACTTCTCAGAGATCCAGTCGGAGGCGTCTACCGAGGAGAGCCTAGACACCTATTCTGTCGGCAGCTTTGACGAGGACTCCAAGTCCGAGTTCATCCTGGACCCCCCTAAACCCAAGCCCCCGGCCTGGTACCACGGCATCCTGACCTGGGAGGACTTTGAGCGGGTCAACTCCCACCGGGCCAAGTTCCTGAAAGAGATGAAGGAGCTGGCGGTGAAGAGGAGGCTGATCTTGGGGAACAACAGTCAGTCTGAGGATGAAAAGAACACTAGGCTGCAGGACCTCATGCTGAAGAACCCCTTGGGCTCTGGACCCCCACTTAGTGTAGAGGACCTGGGGTGAGCACAGCTACTACCACCACTCTTACTGAGCTTCTTAAATTAGTCAGGCATTCAGTGGATAATATCCTGAACTGGAATGACATTTTTGCTAATTACATTGTTTTGTAGGCAATGATTAATCGCTTTTGAATTTGTTCACTTTTCTTTTGTCAGTTTCCCATGATGCTGATATAGTATTTGATCTTGACAGCTGTATAATTATTTCATCATTCAACATGGTTAATTTTGAGTCCCTTTTCTCTCAGATTGAATTTCCAGTTTTGCCCCTCATCCAAAGTGCATGGGTTCTCAGCAGTGGATCTGAAGCCCAATGCGGATGACGAGGTAGGTAGAGCACCACTGTTGGCTCTGACCTGAGTTGTATTAGTTAGATGAGTTGTCTGAAATTGTCCTGTTTCCCTCTCTGTTTATCCATCCAGATGGTGACCATGGATAATGCTGAGGAGTACGTGGAGCTCATGTTTGACTTCTGCATGCACACTGGCATCCAGAAACAAATGGAGGCATTCAGAGGTATGCCTATTAATATGACTCGCAGATTGTATCTCTTTAGCATTAGTTATCACAAATGAGTTTATTTTCCTACACTACACTTTGGATGTAATGAAATGAACGGTTCCTTTCTCAGAGGGCTTTAACCGAGTGTTCCCCATGGAGAAGCTGAGCTCCTTCAGTCACAAGGAGGTGCAGATGATTCTGTGTGGAAACCAGTCTCCATCCTGGACCTCTGAGGATGTCATGAACTACACAGAGCCCAAGCTGGGCTACACTAGGGACAGGTATGATGACCCTCCATCGACTGCAGCTTGTAGAATAGAACTTCATTTGGCCAACTTGGAAATCATTTATTTGTCGTTAGATCTCCTTGAATTGACTGTTAGTCATGTTTTAAAAGGGACTCAAATGGCAAGGTCACTGACATAACCAGAACATGACTTACTTACTTAATGACCTTTGTTTCTGGAGGAACATGAGGCGTGTACTAAAGTACCAGTTCATAAACTAACAGCTGGTTGTTTTCATATTTCGCTGGAGAGTCCTTTTAACGGTTTCATCGGTTCCCTTGTCCTCTCCACAGTCCTGGGTTCCTGCGTTTTGTGCGGGTGCTTTGTGGAATGTCGTCTGACGAGAGGAAAGCCTTCCTCCAGTTCACCACAGGATGCTCCACTCTGCCCCCTGGCGGTCTGGCAAACCTGCACCCACGCCTCACCATCGTTCGAAAAGTAAGGAAAGGGCTCTTGATGATGCAAATCACTACTGAGTTTAGAAAACTATGTCAACCTTGCAGTACAGTAAGCCATCCTAATGATCTTGACATGTTTCAGAAATGCTGACAGTAGGAATTTGGGGAATGTTTGATATTAAATGTATTCTATTTATCTTTAAAACATAATATTATCCTATCATCCAAGAATGACACTACCCCTCCATCACTAATGTCTGCCACTCATACCTCTGGGATTATAGACAGGGTTCAAACTAGTGGTCAGAGTGTTGGGCCAGTAACCGAAAAGCTGCTGGATCGAATCCCCGAGCTGACGAGGTAAAAATCTGCCGTTCTGCCCATGAGCAAGGCAGTTAACCCACTTTTCCCGGGCGCCGAAGACGTGGATGTTGATTAAGGCAGCCCCCTGCAACTCTCTGATTCAGAGGGGTTGGGTTAAATGCGTTAGACACATTTCAGTTTAAGGCATTCAGTTGTACAACTGACTAGGTATCCCCCTTTCCCTTCCCTAAAGTGTTGTTCCCATGTTTCATGAGCTGAAATAAACATTTGCACATTTGTTTATATCCCTGTTAGTGAGCATTTCTACTTTGCCAAGATAATCCATTAACCTGACAGGATTGGCATATCAAGAAGCTGATTAAACAGCATGATCATTATACAGGTGTACCTTGTGCTGGGGACAATAAAAGGCCCCTAAAAGTTGAGGGAGTGTCAATTGTCTTGCTGACTGCAGGAATGTCCACCAGAGATGTTGCCAGAGATTTCTGTTAATTTCTTTTCCATAAGCCGTCTCCAACGTAATTTTAGAGAATTTGGCTGTACGTCCAACCTACCTCATGACCAGAAACCACGTGTATGGCGGCGTGTGGACGAGCGGTTTGCTCATGTCAACGTTGTGAACAGTGCCCCATGGTTGCGGTGTGGGCAGGTTTAAGCTACGGACAACAAACACAATTGCATTTTATCAATGGCAATTTGAATGCACAGAGATACTGTGATGAGATCCTGAGGTCCAGTCGTGTGAAATCCGTAGATTAGGATCTAATGAATTTATTCAATTGACTGATTTCCTTATTTGAACTGTAACTAAAATCTTTGAAATTGTTGCGTGTTTTGTTCAGTATATAGTTTACCGCAAGGTGACTGCAATGCAATTAAACTAATTGTTCCTTTCCATAGGTGGACGCGGCAGACTCCAGCTATCCCTCTGTTAACACTTGTGTACACTATCTGAAGCTGCCAGAGTATTCCTCTGAAGACATCATGAGAGAGCGTCTCCTAGCTGCCACCATGGAGAAGGGCTTCCACCTCAACTGAGCATGCCCTGTCTGCCCCATTCTGACTGACAAACCCCCCCTGCTGGTGAAGCCTATTGTGTTTTGTTGCAGAAAAATAGATCTCTCTCCCCCCTCCCCTCCCAACCCCACCAACCACCCTCCCTTAAATGTCCCCTGTTCCGTCCTTTCCCCCTGTGAACTCTAGGAAAACAGTCCCATGTTGGCTCAACTAGCTACTGATACAGATAAGGTCCGGGGCACCCCCACCTTCCTCCGCTCCACCCACTACAGCTCCCTCCCTCCCCAGGGCACACTGCTGCTTGAAGGACTTGAGCGACTAGAAGACAGTTTCCTCATGGTCTACAGTGTTTACTCTCTCTCATACTCTGGCTGTGAGCATCTGTACATTCTCTGTAGATTTTAGGGTTTTTAGATTGCCACCATCTCTCCACCACCCGGCTGTCAACCCCCTTCCTTTCCCTGCGTGACCTGAGGGGAGAAGGGCATCTGCTTCTGTAGCGCTAACTGTAGTGTGTTTGGGCATTTCCTTACCAGGTTAAGTTTTACTAGTGCCTGCATTGTTTGAATATTAGGATTACATTTTTCCCTCCTTTTACTTAATCTTACGGCATACAATCATGATGCACATGCTTATTATTTTTGCTCTTCGTTTTTCTTTCGTTATGTATGTTTTGATTGTTTGTTATCCTGCTATAAGGATCAAAGTCCCTGAGTGCATTTCTTGTGTAATTTTACAATAAAGCTATAGACAAAAACACTGGTTCTGTGTGCAAGGCACATTTAAAAAGAAAAAAGCAAGCTATGCTTTCCCTTGTATTTTCTTTGTATATTATAAACATTTATTTAACTCAAGTTGCAATTTGAAGTAAACAGATATTTTCAAATGTGTATGCTCCAAAAAATTAAAATGTTTGCAAAGTATGAAACGTCTTGTTTATTTACTTAATAAAAGACCTGAATTACATATTCCAGGCACATTCAAGACAGGGTTTGTGTGATACCTTAGTCAATCTATTACTACAGATGTCTAAAACCTCCCTATTCTATATTAATAACAATGGGTTGTTGATAAATTCAAGTATGAAGTCCATGCTATCAAAATGATTTAATGTGTCCCCTTTTTCAAAGGCCGACAGTCTTCGTGTTCAAACAACTGCTCAATGAGCCTCAGACATCTGGTCCAGAGCTAGTAGAGGTGCCAGGATGCGGTTCTTGTTGGTCTCCACTAACATTGAATACATGAATACACATGTAATTCCCTATCACAGTGTAAAGTAGGGCATTTACCCCCTCCCCAAATGAGCCCTTTCCATTGGTAAGAAAAATGTTATTGTTAACCCTGGCTACTCTTCGAGGGGTCAAAGTTTACTGTGACATTATTTCAGTCATGGATTCTTTGAAAAACAATTAAACATTGAAAATGTCAAATTCACAGTTTAATACATGTACAAAATGATTGTCTTTCTGTAAAAGGATGAATTGACTTAAGTTTCAGTCATGGAATTTAACCTCTGCATTAACATGTCTCGCCAGGTTGAACAACTTTAAAAAATCCAACCGACTGTAGTTGCATTCCACTTCTTATGACTGGTCTGACCCCGGCAAGTCTGACTGCCCACTGAGAAAAAGACTCAGACAATGACGGTTGTCTTCATCAGTCTGTGCAGTGCCGCACTAAATGCCAGACCTGGAATGGCACAGTCGGCTAGCCACGTGACAAGCCCCTAATGTGAGGGGTGGACACGCAGACAACCCCAGCATCTGTTTCAATGAATTTCCTCAAACTGGTTAATAACAAAACGTATCATTTGTAAAGGATACATCCAATTCACTCTGTTAGGAGAGAAAAACAAAGAAGTTACATGGTTATTTTTATTGTAGTTATTTAACCTTTATTTTTAACAGGGAGTCATGCTGAGACCAAGGACTCTTTTGCGGATGAGCCCTGTAATTACAAGAATATTCACATCAATACAAAAGGAAAAATAGAGATACATTAAGCAAACCAAAGATACATCTGCCAATGGAAAACAACTTAAATGTAAAGTATTGGCTTCTCTAATGGGGAATGCTCAGTTTAGAGTAATGTGTTTTTGTCCCAGAAAAAGCTGACCTTTGAAATGCTGAGCTATGCACAGGTGGTTGAATAGTTGACATGCAGTACATCTAGCATACAGCCAGAATGTGCTGAAGTAGTGAACAAAAAGACTCTGAACTCACCACATGACCAAAGTACTTGTCAAGAACCTCAAAGTTGTCTGACAGTTCATTCTGTGGGAAAGAAAGACATCCTACACCATGAATACTCTCAATAATAAAATCTCAACCTTAATCTAATAACACTATTTTTACACATAACAGTAAAATTATGAACTCTCACCTCAGTGTCACTGATACCAACAACCAAGAAGACCGTACTGTCTATATACTAGTTTGAAGTCCATAAAAGATAGAAAATAATAGTTACTTGGATGTTTCAATAGCAGAATGAGTTCTGTGTCACCTGTATAAAATGCATGTGGACTGGCAGTGGCAAACGAACTCAGCAGGAAGAATGGCATAACCAAATTTATAAATTAAAGGGATAGATGTAGGTTATTGAACTGGATTTCTTTCTGTTCTGTATTGTCTCGTCCATGCCCGTCACCAGTTATGTACATCTTCTCACTGTTGTGTCCTACCCCTGAAAGTAAACAACAAAAAACTAGTTTTTCCAAGCCACTGTGCTTCTGCCTTCACATTGCTTGCTTGCTTTTGGGGGTTTAAGGTTGGGTATCTGTAAAGCATTTTGTGACAACTTCTGATGTAAAAAGGTCTTTACAAAATGCATTTGATTGATTGAGATTTCTAATAGAGTAAAAATAACAATTGAAATAGAGACCTCTTCTTTGTAGCGTGACAGGCATCCCTTGACAACATCAGCCTCCAGAGAAGGCCTCTTTCCAGTGTCCGGTCTGGCCCTTCTTGTTCACCATCAGGAGGAACTTGATCCTGGTGACCTCCTAGTCCAGTGTATCTGCAAAAAAAGGAAATAATAATATAAATGGTGTCATAGCAAATCATGCATAAAGTCTTTATGTAATACCCTTTTGTGTTAATGCATCTGTAACCAGACAGTTACAGTGCCTTGCGAAAGTATTCGGTCCCCTTGAACTTTGCGACCTTTTGCCACATTTCAGGCTTCAAACATAAATATATAAAACTGTATTTTTTTGTGAAGAATCAACAACAAGTGGGACACAATCATGAAGTGGAACGACATTTATTGGATATTTCAAACTTTTTTAACAAATCAAAAACTGAAAAATTGGGCCTGCAAAATTATTCAGCCCCCTTAAGTTAATACTTTGTAGCGCCACCTTTTGCTGCGATTACAGCTGTAAGTCGCTTGGGGTATGTCTCTATCAGTTTTGCACATCGAGAGACTGACATTTTTTCCCATTCCTCCTTGCAAAACAGCTCGAGCTCAGTGAGGTTGGATGGAGAGCATTTGTGAACAGCAGTTCAGTTCTTTCCACAGATTCTCGATTGGATTCAGGTCTGGACTTGGCCATTCTAACACCTGGACATGTTTATTTTTGAACCATTCCATTGTAGATTTTGCTTTATGTTTTGGATCATTGTCTTGTTGGAAGACAAATCTCCATCCCAATCTCAGGTCTTTTGCAGACTCCATCAGGTTTTCTTCCAGAATGGTCCTGTATTTGGCTCCATCCATCTTCCCATCAATTTTAACCATCTTCCCTGTCCCTGCTGAAGAAAAGCAGGCCCAAACCATGATGCTGCCACCACCATGTTTGACAGTGGGGATGGTGTGTTCAGGGTGTGAGCTGTGTTGCTTTTACGCCAAACATAACGTTTTGCATTGTTGCCAAAAAGTTCCATTTTGGTTTCATCTGACCAGAGCACCTTCTTCCACATGTTTGGTGTGTCTCCCAGGTGGCTTGTGGCAAACTTTAAACGACACTTTTTATGGATATCTTTAAGAAATGGCTTTCTTCTTGCCACTCTTCCATAAAGGCCAGATTTGTGCAATATACAGACTGATTGTTGTCCTATGGACAGAGTCTCCCACCTCAGCTGTAGATCTCTGCAGTTCATCCAGAGTGATCATGGGCCACTTGGCTGCATCTCTGATCAGTCTTCTCCTTGTATGAGCTGAAAGTTTAGAGGGACGGCCAGGTCTTGGTAGATTTGCAGTGGTCTGATACTCCTTCCATTTCAATATTATCGCTTGCACAGTGCTCCTTGGGATGTTTAAAGCTTGGGAAATCTTTTTGTATCCAAATCCGGCTTTAAACTTCTTCACAACAGTATCTCGGACCTGCCTGGTGTGTTCCTTGTTCTTCATGATGCTCTCTGCGCTTTTAACGGACCTCTGAGACTATCACAGTGCAGGTGCATTTATACGGAGACTTGATTACACACAGGTGGATTGTATTTATCATCATTAGTCATTTAGGTCAACATTGGATCATTCAGAGATCCTCACTGAACTTCTGGAGAGAGTTTGCTGCACTGAAAGTAAAGGGGCTGAATAATTTTGCACGCCCAATTTTTCAGTTTTTGATTTGTTAAAAAAGTTTGAAATATCCAATAAATGTCGTTCCACTTCATGATTGTGTCCCACTTGTTGTTGATTCTTCACAAAAAAAATACAGTTTTATATCTTTATGTTTGAAGCCTGAAATGTGGCAAAAGGTCGCAAAGTTCAAGGGGGCCGAATACTTTCAGGGCACTGTATATCCAATTCAGCAAAGTCAGGACGACTATGGTCAAGCTTTGAATGCATTCAGTCAAGCTTGAATACTATTCGGCTACTCACCCTAAACCAACAACGTTTCAGATGCAAGTCAGATCTTGATGAGTCTGACAAGATACACATAAACAATATACTCAGGAACACTCAACAATGAGCAGAGAGAGGTCCATGGTGCTGGAAAGAAGGCTCCCTGAGAGTCCCAGGCCTGCCATGCAAACACCTGATTGTTTGTTTTGTATTAAGATATATTTTTCTAATAATTGTTATATTATTTCCCTGGTTCACATTATTTGTCTGTGGTGTAACTGTGCTAACGGCACACATGCCCATGCTCCTGTATTTGGATCATTGAGCTGCTTTGGATGACAGGAAAAAATAAAAAGGTGAGCATGTCCCATCATGCAGTGCGGGCCAATTCTTCCTCACCCCCGCAGTAAGTAGAATAGACTCTCATATCCAAGGATCGGACTAATGGCGGTCGTCAAATCAGTACACTGAGAGCAAGTTCAAAACATAGCCCTGTCTCACTACAGTCGCCGAGGAATTTCAGGGAAAGGCATCGTCAAATCCATACGGGAATACTGAACTGAAAGGGGGAGGGGGGCGAAATCAAGCAGCAAATTGTGCTGGGACTTTCCTCTTCTTAAAAATGGATGAACACCCCGGCGGAGGAGGAGTTGGAATGGCCGCCCCAAGACCTCAGCAACAACCGCAGGGGAATAACAACGCTAATCCCCAAATCGGTGGTGGAGGTGGCTCAGGGATGGGGCAGCAGCATGACGAGATGCCACGGCCACAGCAGTATACCATCCCCGGTATTCTGCATTATATCCAGCACGAATGGGCCAGATTCGAAATGGAGAGAGCTCATTGGGAAGTGGAAAGGGCCGAACTTCAGGTAGCAAGCTAACTTGGTTAACGTTACCTTAGCTAACTAAATAAACACTATATTGAGCAACAATGCATTTTGCCTGGATAGTGTGCAACATTTGTTTTACACCCTTTGCATACAGTGGCCATGCTTCGATAGATAAACGTCTACTGTAGTTTGTCCGCCCAACTGGATTATGTTAGTTATCAATTACCACCACCAGCTAGCTAGCTAGTCACGGATAACAGGTAACGTTAAATAGCTAACGTTAGCTTAGCACACAGCAGGATGGCAAGCTATGTCACTCTTTTTTTCTTTTCTTTTTACAGTGGAACATCGGGTTGATGTGTTTACAATGTCTTACACGTGATTTTATTAATAATGTTGACTCTTGTTGTTGTAGTATTCCTACAGTAGTTTCAATTTAGAGTCGTTGAACTACAGAATGATCTAATCAAACCACTGACAGTCAACTAATCTCCGAGACTAGGAGCCATTTTGGTTTGGTCATTATGGCGACGACTTGGCTGGGTCTTCTTGAGTCACGTTAGGTAACCATCAATCTTGAATAGGAATAAATCCCATCTTATTGATCATATCAGTTGTGCAATATTTTTAACAAATATATTTTTAAAGTTTATTTCAAACAAATCGAAAATCCCATAGCCTGATGCCAGTCAGATGGCTCGTGCCTGTTAGCAAGCTAACGTCAACAAAGCCAGCTGTCAAGGCCCCACAGTCTGACAGTGGCTATGCACTTTACGATCGAACGGTGAAAAAACTATCTGTGGCTTTAGACTTAGCTAGTTTGCTATCTAGCTACATTACTTTTATAGTTTTTTGTTTCACGGTCCCATCTTGGCTAGGAATGATTTCTTATTTTTGTGCGTTTTATTTTGCTAGGTTTTGTTATAACAAGCTTATGACATCAGCTAAGTGGTAATTCTGTTTTGTAGAATGCAGAGGTTAAAGGGAATGTTGGTTCAGTTTTATGATTGTAATAATAATGTGGAATGTGTTGAAATGCCTGGGACAGAGCGTAGAGTACTGCTTTGTTTGAACACAACCCATACCAGGCCAGGTGAGGTGGAGGCATATGATAGATAATTGTCTTGTCAACATAAAGTAGTAAGTAGCCTATGACCTGCCTAATTTGGCAGAACCATATGCTGTTATATTGTTACACTTTTTTATTGATAAAACAATATGAATCAGTGTATGCTTTCTGAACTTCTGTCTTGGTCACAGTATTTAAATTTTAAATTAATGAAGCAAGCTGACAGCCTAGATTATTTTGGTCAGCTGCACCTTTCCTATTGTTTGAGTTGCTTTGCTGTCCAGCCACACCACTCAAGCAGTTAGCCTTGTTAGCACAAATCACTTCAATGTCCACAGCAGTCACATCAGGCCTGGAAGTATCTGGGTTAAATCAGGCTTTATAGGTCACTGAGACATCCAGGGCATATTATGAACCATTGTTATGTGCTCTGTTCTTCCTTTGCCCTGGCTGTAGAAGACAGACAGAGAAATGGTAGACTGACATGGCCCTTTCTATTCAGAATCTGGCTTGGAAATAAAATGTTTATTAACACACAGAGGCAGTGATTGTTCTATCAGGTTTTATTTTTGATATGTTGATGCTGAGTATTTAAACACCACAATGAAGGTTTGACAGGATTATGTTATCCAACTGATAACATGCTGTTCTCTCTTGATGAAATTGAAATCACTAACTCAATGTAGGCCTATATTCATACCTTAGTACACTGACTGCACACACAGAAATAATGTATTATTCACGCCATTCTTTCATTGTGCTTGATTTGGTGGGTGATGTATTTTTCCACTGTGCGCAGGTGTTTCCTCAGGATGTGTATGAGCCAGGTGGTGCACAACTATGTCAGCATTCTATCCTTAAAGCATCAGTGTTAATTAGTAGTACAGTGCCGTTTTCTTCCATAGTTCTTTCTTGGTTATACATAACATCTATAAGTAGACACGCTGAAAATAGCTGTTCTACTTAATGGACTACCTCAGCTCCTAAAAACGGTGCAAACTGTGTATACATTTGACAGTTTCAGAATTGTCTGATAATAAGGTATTATTTTTAGGCCAGCGTTGTGAAACCTAGATTGTTGAAAATATGAGTTCACTGACTTATGTTTATTTGTTGTTTATTGAAGCAAGATAGCTTTTATACACAAAAACACAAACAAGAAGACAGACAGGCAAATTCAAAATACAGCCCTAAATGTATCCAAATGTGTGAATAGGCCTAAGCGGTGTTCCTTTGCAGTGAAGTGGTAGGTATATGATACGTTGGGGACAACAAAGCTCCAAAAGGCGGCAATGTCTATTCCTGTTCCAATACAGCCCATTCCTTTGTCAGCATGTTAACTTGGGTCTGTGAGCTCACTCTGTGTCCCCAGTCTGACCATTACACATCTCAACACTGTGACCTCACACATACATAGCAGCTAGGCCTGTACTGGCTTTGCTAGCTGCACTGGGATTGGTTGGAGGTGGTATCTGAAGTGTGGTCCTTCGGGCAGTGGGGATTCCCAAAGTGGTTTTAGCAGTAGTGCTGTAACATCTAAATTCTGATTATAGTTGAGATTTGATCTCTGATTAGTCTACTGTATTTGTAACTATGCCTGCCATGCTCCTATCAGAGACATTGAAAAGTGAGGTTAACAAATAGACTAATTAGTATGCTCTCTTAGATTTTAGCTGTATATTAAATCTACACATACAGTGATATTTATTTGAAGAACGTTGTAGCCAGCTGTATCTGCAGAGCTAGTAGCATGCTTGTGTAACAGACTACTCTGTCCCCTGGCTGTTGAGTTGGTTCCAGTGTGTACACAGCTGTTCGTTCAGCTGAAACCTTCCTTCTCCCTCTAGCTAACATTGACTGGCCAGACCTCCCATGCTTATGGTAATAGCAAGACGTTCATTTAGCCCTTGGACTTGCTTACCAAGGAAGCAGGCAAAAGGAAGAGAATATCGTACACAAAATATTACTGTTCTGTTTAAGAGACCTGATCTCAGTTGACTGACGTGAATCCTATTGTTAAAATTGACTCCAGTTCTCCCATGTTTTCCTGTAGAGAGTTAAATCCCCTACTCCTTCTCTCCTTGAATGTGGACTCAATTATGTCTTATCTTATTACTGTGAGGGAGTGACTGGACCAGGTGAGTCAATGGTTCAGATCCACCATAGTGTTTTCTTTGCTGATATGATCTAATACCAGAGAGCAAAGCAACTGTTATGTAAGGTGGCCCAAGATCTGGAGTCACTATGTCAGAGCCAGGGCACAACACTTTCTCAGTCTCCATGACTACTGAATTGAAATCGGTCTCCAGTTTACCTGTCAATTTAAAACTAGGTATGGGCACCCAACAGTCAAGAGAGGGGTTTTTAGGGGCAGCTGCCTAATATTCTATATAGGTGCAGGAGCTCAAGCAGTAGAACATTTGCGGTGCTGGTACTCTGCTTCCATGAGCTCCTGTCCAAGTCGAGCACTGCCCCTGCAGTCAAGGGGCGGCTGACTAAAAATACCCCATGCCTGCTACCCTTTAAACGGCATTGGGTTTCACAGCTGCTCAGTACTCCCTAGCAGTACAGAGTTGAGCAGGAGAAGAGGGCCAGCTAAATAGTTCTGTATGAACTGAACACCCCTACAGGGGTGATGGTGCTAGAGAGGCCTGTGTTACAACCTGGGCCTGCTGCTCTGCTGATCTGAGGATAGTCAGACACACTGCTAATTGGAGTCCTACCCTGACCCGCCAGGTCTATACCAAGATTCCCCCAATTCATCTGTGCCTTATAGCTTTTTGTTAGTTTAGCTCCATTTTTACATCCACAGTGACTTTTAGAGAGACATTTTAAATATCTAGGGTAAATGTTGTACAGCCGTGGTCACCAACCGGTTGATCACAAACAACTGGTTGATCTCCAAATCAAATTTTATTAGTCATCAAATTTCATTAGTCAAATGCACCAAATACATTTCACCTTAAAGTGAAATGCTTGCTTACGACCCCCTAACCAACAATGCAGTTAAAAAAAAAAAAAAAATATATATATATATATATATATATATATATATATATATATATATATATATATATATATATATATATATATATATATATATATATATATATATATATATATATATATATATTATACTTTTATTTCTTATTCATAATATATATATATACGAATAAGAAATAAAAGTAACAAGTAATTAAAGAACAGCAGTAAAATAACAATAACGAGACTATATAGAGGGGGGTACAGAGTAGAGGTCGACCGATTATGATTTTTCAACACCGATACCGATTATTGGAGGACCAAAAAAGCCTATACCGATTAATCGGCCGATTTAAAATAATAATAATACAATATTTGTAATAATGACAATTACAACAATACTGAATTAACACTTATTTTAACACCATATAAAACATCAATACAATCAATTTAGCCTCAAATAAATAATGAAACATGTTCAATTTGGTTTAAATAATGCAAAAACAAAGTGTTGGAGAAGAAAGTAATATGTGCCATGTAAAAATGTGTGCCATGTAAAATATGTGCCATGTAAAAAAGCTAATGTTTAAGTTCCTTGCTCAGAACATGAGAACATATGAAAGTTGGTGGTTCCTTTTAACATGAGACTTCAATATTCCAAGGTAAGAGGTTTTAGGTTGTAGTTAATATAGTATTTATAGGACTATTTCTCTCTATACCATTTGTATTTCATATACCATCCCTAAGTCTAAATATTCTTGTTACATTGCACAACCTTCAATGTATGTAATAATTACATACAATTCTGGCAAATTAGTTTGCAATGAGCCAGGCAGCCCAAACTGTTGCATATACCCTGACTCTGCGTGCAATGAACGCAAGAGAAATGACACAATTTCACCTGGTTAATATTGCCTGCTAAACTGGATTAGTAGTTATAACTAGTGATTACGATTGATTGTTTTTTATAAAATAAGTTTCATGCTAGCTAGCAATTTACCTTGGCTTCTACTGCATTCGCCTAACAGGCACGCTACTCGTGGAGTGCATTGGTTAGAGCGTTGGATTAGTTAACTGTGCGGTTGCAAGATTGGAACCCTGAGCTGACAAGGTGAAAATCTGTCGTTCTGCTCCTGAACAAGGCAGTTAACTCACAGTTCCTAGGCAGTCATTGAAAATAAGAATGTGTTCTTAACTGACTTGCCTAGTGAAAAAAAATATATATATATAGATATTTTTTTTAAACGGAAATCGGCGCCCAAAAATACCGATTTCCGACTTGTTATGAAAACTTGAAATCGGCCCTAATTAATCGGCCATTCCAATTAATCGGATCGACCTCTAGTACACTGGTTAGTCGAGGTAATATGTACATGTAGATAGAGTTATAAAAGTTGATAACAACAGAGAGTAGCAGCGGTGTAAAAGGGGTGGGGCAATGCAAATAGTCTGGGTAGCCATTTGATTAGATGTTCAGGAGTCTTATGGCTTGGGGGAAGAAGCTGTTTAGAAGCCTCTTGGACCTAGACATGGCGCTCCGGTACCGCTTGCCGTGCGGTAGCAGAGAGAACAGTCTGACTAGGGTGGCTGGAGTCTTTGACAATTTTTAGGGCCTTCCTCACCGCCTGGTATAGAGGTCCTGGATGGCAGGAAGCTTGGCCCCAGTGATGTACTGGGCCGTTCGCACTACCCTCTGTAGTGCCTCTGCGGTTGGAGGCTGAGCAATTGCCATACCTGGCAGGGACGCAACCAATCAGGATGCTCTCAATGGTGCAGCTGTAGAACCTTTTGAGGATCTGAGGACCCATGCCAAATGTTTTGTCTACTAATGGGGAATAGGTTTTGTTGTGCCATCTTCACAACGGTCCACAATCATTTCCTTTGTCTTGAACACGTTGAGGGAGAGACAAAGGAGATGATTGTGGACTACAGGAAAAAGACGACCGAGCACGCCCCCATTCTCATCGGCAGGGCTCTAGTGGAGCAGGTTGAGAGTTTCAAGTTCCTTGGTGTCCACTTCACCAACAAACTAACATGGTTCAAGGCATTCTTAGTCCATCACCAAACATTTCTGTTGAAAAGCCACTGATAAAAGCATAAAGGCTTGCTCTTCTTTTTTCTTTGTTTTGTGCGGTTGGTGGTAGATGCACTTAATTCAGAAGCCCCGTGCACCGGGTAGGCAAAGTGTTCCTGTTTTTAACCATTTTAATTTTCTCCGCCTACCCGGTGGACCAGGAGATCTGTGGCTAAGTCCAGTGCACTTACTGCGCTGGCTAATCGGATAGCACAAATCACTGTGCCTACTTACAGCTTCCATGACCCCGGCCACAGCAAAGTTAGTTAGTAGCCTACGTGAGATTTCATAACATTTAAAACCATAACCAGTGAGAGACTGTCAAAGAATACAGCCAAGAGCTGCTGTTTGTATGAGTGAGTTCATGTTTTAAGTTTTATTCAGCACTGTCAATAGTTTTTATTCAACACAATTACAAAACATTAAATGCACTTCTCTACTTCCACTCGCACTGCAATGAGTGAGTAAGTAGCCAAGTGTATCGATAGCCTTGCGTTTGGTTATTATTAGCTATTTTAATATCGAGGAGCATTTCCCTTTCTCTAGTCATAGAAACAACATGAATTTGTGCTGAGGCAGATGCTGCGCCACTCGAGTTTCGCCATAAGGTGGAAGACTGTCTCTCCTCTCTGGTCAATCACCGGTGGAAAGGAAGGAGAGAGCAGGGACTGAGGTGGACCCTCTGCTGTTCTCCATCTGCTGCGACTAATGCCATGTTCAAGACAACTGGGAACTCTGAAAATAATAGATCCGACTGGGAATTTTTTGAATGGAATATGAGAACAAGAAGAAGAGTGTGGTAGTACTAGGTGCTGAAGTTGTTGCTGCCTCTGAAACAGATCTGATGTTAAATTATTCAGTAGTGTTTGATACACCACAAAATATTACTTTTAATGTGTAGTGCTTTCAAAATTGAGAATATAATGTTGACTTTATTGGCAGATCCTAAACGTATTTCTTTTTGTTCTTCTCGTTTCTTTCAGGCTCGAATAGCATTCCTACAAGGAGAAAGGAAGGGTCAAGAAAATTTAAAGAATGATCTAGTTCGAAGAATAAAGATGTTAGAATATGCATTAAAGCAAGAAAGGTGAGTGTATACCTATTACCTAATCATTTTTTACATGAGTCCATATAAGGCCCATTTCAATCTTAGTCTCATTTACCTCAATGCCTGACATTTATACATTGCCTGTAAATGTTGTGCATAACTGCAAAGTATGCTTTATTATCTCATCACATTTACTAATCTCTTTACTTTGTCTTTACTCTACTAGAGCAAAATACCATAAATTAAAATATGGAACAGAATTAAATCAAGGTGAAGTTAAGATGCCCAGCTTTGAATCAGGTACGGACCTCCCCTCTCTGAACTGCAATCAACTTAATGATGAGTAATAGAATATGTTGACGTACAGCTAGCTATACAGCGGTTTCATTAACGTTTCTATGGTGTTTACAGAAGATACCAAAGACACAGAGGTCCCTGCTGTACCTCAGAATAGTCAGCTGACGTGGAAACAGGGCAGACAACTCCTCAGACAGTGAGTACTCTACAGACAGCACACGCGGTTTACAGGGCCTCTCATGCAGCTAACACACTTACTTATCGATCAAGATGAATTCCCATCCGGGCCTGCATCTCAGAATAGGAGTGCTGATCTAGGATAAAGTCCTACTTGTCTATGCCATTTTATTCCTTATGATCTAAAAGGTCAAACTGATCCTAGAGCAGCACTCCAACTCTGAGACGCTTTAGGAATACGTGCCCAGGCTTACTTAGTTAGCTAAGTCATTTTTATGTGTAATTTTCTGTCCCAACAGATATCTTCAGGAAGTAGGTTACACGGACACAATACTAGATGTGCGGTCTCAGAGAGTGCGTTCGTTACTGGGCCTGTCCGGCTCAGAGCAGAATGGCTCAGTGGAAAACAGGAACCTGGATCAGATCCTCAATGGAGGGGAGTCTCCAGCCAAACGAAAGGGACAAGATATGAAAAGGTAGGTAGGTAGGCCTCATCTGATCCTGCATACTGCCACTGACTTCAGTGAAGGTCTGAAGGAATTGGTGTTATCTAACTGACACAATGTTGTTCACTTTTCCTGGCGACTTCCCAGATAGCAGATTTCTGATTGATTCTGTACATTCTGCCTCTGTGCTCAGAACCGTCTACTCTGAATAGCATTAGATGCATCATCCAGACCTGTGCCATGTATGTGAATAATCAAATCATCCACAGTGATGAATTGCTCTAAATAGTTTTCTACCTGTTTTACTAGGAATCCAGGAGATGTTCTGGAAACATTTAACTTCTTAGAAAACGCAGAGGACAGTGATGAAGATGATGATGAGGAGGGAGACCTGATGGAGGATATAGACAGTGGCAAACACACAATAAAAAAGCATAAGATAAAGGTGAAAACCTCTTCGCTACAGATGATTACATCTGGTCATAAGTGAAAAGACCATTCCTAATGTTGTTCTAAATGTACTGCCGCTGTCATCTCTGTGTAAATGGTTGTAATAATGGCTTATTAAGACCAAAGCGGTGCTCTTGACATTAGACTAGTATCTTCAGACCTGATTCTAAATGTTGATATTCCTCAAGAGAGAACCTTTAAATGCCTGCTGTGTTAAAGAAGTCAACACAAGTAAATTGGTACAAGAGCATATGGAACGAACATACCAAGTACTCGTCTCCTAAAATCGAATATGGAAATTAAAAGTATTGTAAAATATACTTTTATTTTACAAGTATTGTAAGTTTTTATTTTATTTTTTAAATTCAAGTATTGTATTAAACTCTATATCTGATAATCCCACTGTGTTAGACCTGGTGACTGACTGTATGTTTGTCCTCTGTCCAGGTTGGGAACGAGGGCCTGGCCTCTGACCTTCCAGATGACCCCGACACAGAGGAGGCTCTGAAGGAGTTTGACTTCCTGGTGAATTCCGAGGATGGAGAGGGAGCAGGGGAGGCCCGGAGTTCAGGGGACGGGACCGAATGGGGTAAGAGGATATCAGATATCTAACTCACTAGCTGCTGACAGCTAACTTATAGATGTAAAGTCCTCTATTTAGGGGACCTGCATGGTTCTGGTACCAGTTCTGACCGTCATTTTCAATAATAAAATATGTGGACACTAGATCGAAATGTCTTGCATTGAGCGATAGCCCTTGTTCCCACTGACAGAGTATGTTTTCTGAGCCTGTGTGGCATAGGATGTGAAATCTGAAACCACTTGAAGCTGGGATGTCCCTCCTACCATTTAATTTGCTCTTCTGACCGTTCATCAACTCCTGGCTGAAGACAGCCACTGACATGTCTGCAATCATTACATTGTTGCATAGCAGGAGAGAGTGCTTTCATCATGGTAGCACATTCAGGGATCGATTTATAGCCATTCATCTACAATAATTAATTGATTTTTAAACAAACACTTTGTTTGTTATAGATGGATAATATTAATATGAGATGAAAGGCAAGTTCCTAAGAAGTTCAGGAAGCTAGAGCTCGGTGCGATTTTCACAGCAATAGCGGCAGACGTTTTGACCAAGTGAGACCTTCAGAAAGTATGCTCATTTTTCTCTAACACTAAAATACAAATATGTATTTTACAGTTATACGGAAGGTTAGTCATTTTATCATTTGATAATGCTATATTTTGAAAGCATATGTCATTTCAAGTCTTATTCATACAGTTTAGTTGAATAGGAAAACATCAATACTGTATTTCATATTTCTATCATTTGTACTGTGTACATGAGCTTGTGTCCTCAGAAGTGACTACACCTCAGCAGTTAATAACTATTTTTACAGGAAAGGTGAGATTGTAACCTTTCTTTGAGTATGCAGCATTACTAGTTATTGTTTATGGCCCTCTCATGATAAATAATAACTTTTTGGGATTATGTAGATGACATTTACAATGACATGTAGTTAGATTAAACTCCCTAGAGTTGTTTGCCATACCGGTGTGTCAGTCTAAGCTACATAACAAAAATATCCCCATCAAATTCTGTCAGTTTAAACTAGAGGTCTCAGATATTTTTGCAACGGATGTGTCTCAATCCACCGCATCCGGCAGTGTTGCACTTCCACATCTGTGGTAAAAGGTGGCAGAGCCAAAGAGGTGTTTGTCACACCATGAGATATCCCAAAAATCGCTCTTCTAAAGAAATTGTCTGTAGCGTAAGTACGGTTTGACGTACAAGCGAATGGGAACCCACTGTGGAAGAGGAGATTCTCACGAACACGTGTTTTGCTCTCCGACCACCACAAGTGTCACACAACTTGTCTGAAGGTAACCAGTACAAGTCTTAAAAAACAAATGAAGGTATGAAGGTAGTTTTGTGCATACCCCAAGAAAGGGTTAAATGTGTGTTAATAAAAAAAAAGTTAAACCAATTTTTTAAATCCTAGATGTTTCTTATGAAGTGTTTTTTGACTGTCCTTTTTGCCATGTATGAATGTGTTATTCAATCCCTTTCTATCGGGTTTATTAGTAAAGGCCCAAATTTAAATATATTTTTTTATATACCTAAAGGGGTCCTAAAATTCCAAATCAAATAGCCTAATCATACATAGTATGACCATCTTAAAACAATTCCATATGTCAGTTTAGCACCCCCCACCCCAACTTCTCAGACTCAGAATTGACTGGTTATACCCCATTTTGCACAATGTCCATTTGGCATAAATGCGCCAAGTCTAATTTGTTAACCTATATGGGTGTTGGGTAGAAGATCTGTGGTCTGTGTGTGTGTTAGGTAGAGGATACATGTTTATGTGTGGGCCAGTGGTAGATATAATTGAACTGGGGTGGGGGGTTATTCTAATCTGCAGCAAGAAAGGCCCACCCTGTGGAATCTCAATTGCACCAATGCTGCGTCAGCATTCCTCCTCACTTGTGCACAGGATATTCTGAGCCCTCCCCTGGCCCTGCCACACACACCTCACTGCTGCTGCATGCCCTGTTCTAATCACAGACTCTAGGGTCAGTCACAGTACCCTCAGGCAGCATTACTCTCAGCACAATGCTCCACAGTGGCTGAAAGGGTTGCGTACAGAGCACCAGTCAGGCTCATTAGTCATGAAATGAACCCTGTCCTATACAGTGCTGGTTTATTTGTTTTAGTTTTTGTGCAGAGGCCTAACCCGTGTCATTGCTTCTCCTTGTTAAAGCTGCAATATGTATTTTTTGGGGCGACCTGACTAAATTCACATAAAATTGTATGTTATAGATCTGTCATGCTCATTGATAGCCAGGCTAAGAAGCAGTAGGTATGTTCTTTGTGCGCTAGTTCTATGCTTCCAGTTTTTAGACCGGGTTAAGTTTAATTTTTGCACCTTTTCGGTTTTGTACATCAGCTGAAAATATAATATTTTGAGGTTATGTAAAATATATTTCATAGTATTTTAGATGGTACAATAATTTCCTACACTATACTTGCTTGTTTTGTCACAAACTGAAATTAAGCAAACTATTAGAATTTTAGCAATCAGGAAATGGCGGAGCAATTTCTGCGTAGTGCATCTTCAGTGTTAGTCTGTTCAGGAAATGTTGTTTCATTGCACGCATCAACATTTTTTGCTCAGGCTTTGACGTCAACCCAGGGGAATACTTCACTTTCTACTAGTGTTTAACATGGCAAGACAATATTTTAGCAGCTTAGTGTGTGCTGCAGTCTTTCCCATTTAGGTGAATGTTTTAGCACCCTGCTGAGAATCTTTGGTTACCAAGCATCTCTGTCTAGGTGTGGCCTGTATGGTGTTTAATAAAACCACCTCCTCTCCGTCCTGTTCTTAGCCGAGCCCTTACCGTTTCCCTCAGGCGGGGGCAAGTCCTTTATCATGGGCTCTGATGACGTGTTGGAGAGTGTCCTGGGACTGGGAGACCTAGCTGACCTCACTGTCTCCAATGACGACGCCGACTACAGCTATGACGTAAGCACCACGATTCCCACCTGTCATCCTTGAACACTGAACACCCCCCTGTTCCTCCCCACCCTCTCCTGAACACCCCCCTGCACATCTCTCTCCTGAACGCCCCCCTTCCCCTCCCCACCCTTTCCTGAACACCCCCTGCCCCTCCCCACCCTCTCCTGAACACCTCCCTGCCCCTCCCCACCCTCTTATGAACACCTCCCTGCCCTTCTATCTCCTCAATCACCCTTGAACCCCTCCCTTCTCTATCTCTTTCTCATTCAATTCAATGAAATTTGCTTTATTGGCATGACGTAACAATGTACGTATTGCCAAAGCTTATTTTGGATATTTACAATATTAAGATAAGAATCAAAATTGTCAACAGGACAACAGTAACAACAATAACCAATGGTCAAAATAACCATACATTGAACAATAACCATACAGTAGAGGACATGTGCAGGTTGATTGGTCTGTCAGACACTGTCCCTCATCTAATGGCAGGCAGCAATGTAGTGCGCTGCCAACCCACAGCTCTCTGCATCCTCCCCCAACAGGGCGGGTAGCCTATTTTCATCAGAGGTCTTTGAAACATTGAATCATTCCCTGAGATCTGGATTTTCTCTGGAAAATCATTATTTTAGCCTTTTTGGGGTTTACTGCCAGGGCCCATGTCTGGCAGTACTGCTGTAGCAGGTCCAGGCTCTGCTGTAGGCCATGGTGCTGTGTATGACAGCAGACATAGGTCGTCTGCGAAGAGTAGGCATTTAACCTCTGAATTGTGGAGACTAACACCAGGGGCTGAGGATTTTTCTAGAATAGTGGCAATTTGTTGACGTAAATATTGAAGAGTGCAGGGCTCAGATTGCAACCCTGGCGAAGGCCCTGCCCTGGTTAAAGAATTCAGTTATTTTCTTGACAATTTTAATGCTGCACGTATGGCCAGTATACATTTGATTTAATTATGTCATATGTTTTACCTCCTACACCACTTTCAATAACTTCGTAGAACAGTCCTTCCTGTATGCCAAATAGAATCAAATGCTTTTTGGAAGTCGATAAAGCAAGCGTATATTTTAGTATTATTTTGGTGGACATGTTTATCTATCAGGGTGTGTAGGTTGTAAATATGTTTTGGTATAAATCCAATTTGGCTTTTACTCAAGACATTGTGCTTATTAAGGAAGTTTAGAACTCATACATTTATAATACTACAGAAAACCTTCCCCAGGTTACTGTTCACACAAATGCCTCTGGAATTGTTTGGGTCAAATTTGTCTCCGTTCTTAAAGATTGGGGTTATGAGTCCTTGATTCCAGATGTCAGGGAAATAACCTACACTCAGGATCAAATTAAACAGTTTTAATATAGCCAATTGAAATTTTGCACTAGTGAGTTTGAGCATCTCATTTAGGATGCCATCAGGTCCGCATGCTTTTTTTAAATTTGAGGGCCTGAAGTTTCTTATAGAGCTGCTAGTCTGATTTTGATTGTCCTTCATAGCTTTTTCTAATCCATTCAGCTTCTCTTGAATTTGGCATTGCTCTGCGTTTGTGTCAATTTGAACGGTGTTGTAAAATGGGTTGTCCATATGTCACCATTTTGTATCACTAATTCCTCTTGTTTCGATTTATTTATTTTTTTTCTCCAATTTTTCCATAACTTGTTTGTTTGGACTCCTCAATTACTGTCAGCTGCTTGCTGTTGTACTGTGCTTTTTTGGTTCTAAGTGTACGTTTATAGAGTTTAAGTCTCACAGTAATGGCGTAATTCAACATTATTTGGGTCTCTGTGCTTTTGGTTCGATAGTGTTTTTTGGTTCGATCGTGGGTTTTTTTCTGCATCAAACCAGTTGTCGTCTATAGTCGTTTTTGTTTTGTTTTTTACAAATTTCAGTTGTGCTTATTTTGACGTGTGTGTATGAGTTGATGTTTTTTACTGCTAGATTGATGCCTTCTTTACTGTGAGTGAATGTGGTGTCCAGAAAGTTATCTAAGAGTTTCTGGATATTTTGGTTACAGGTTGCTTTCTGGTATTCTTCTGTGCTGTTTTGGGCCCATCTGTATGAGTTTCTGATGTTGTACAGCTTACTAAGGTTTGAATGTGTGGTTGTTTCCATGTCTGTTCTTTTGAGGAACATCGTAATTTGGCTGTGATCAGACAGAGGTGTTAGTGGCTTGACAGTGAATGAGCTGAGAAAGAAAGGGTCAATGTCTGTGCTGTGGCCAAGAGGTGAGCAGTAGGTGAATCTCCCCAAATAGTCCCCCCGTAACCTACCGTTGACAAAGTACAGACCCAGGCTTCTACAGAGCTGCAACTTGTTCTGTCTTCTCTTTCTCGCTCTCCTTTCTCTAATTTCTCTATCTCTCTCTATAACTATAACAAGGCGTTGAGAGGGGGAATGTTCTTGCTTTGACAGTTGGTCAGAATCATCACAAGTCATTGGGAAGTGGAAGGGCATACAGCCCTCCAGTAGTTCTAGTGCAGTCTATTCCCCCCTTGCTAACTCGCCACCAAGCTGTCTCCATTTTTCACTCCACACTTGTTTAAAGTTGCCCTTCTCTTCCCCTGTCCGGTCTATCTATTTTTAGCTGCCAGCCAATAAGGACACGTTCAGGAAGACGTGGAATCCCAAGTACACCCTGCGCAGCCACTTTGACGGGGTCAGGGCTCTGGCCTTCCATCCTGTAGAGCCTGTCCTGGTCACCGTGTCTGAGGACAACACCCTCAAACTGTGGAACCTGCAGAAGACTGTGCCTGCCAAAAAGTAAACACACACTTGTTTACATGGTTGGATTATCTTGTCATTATGGAATTATAGAACGTATCATTAGATTAAATGGGTCTGAAAACCCTTTTTAAAGAATTGTTTGTTTCCTCTTCTTTAGAAGTGCCTCTTTTGATGTGGAGCCTATTTACACATTCAGAGCTCATGTGTAAGTATCTAATTACCAGAAGGTGCCGTGGTAAAAAAAAAAGACAACCTAATAGGATAAAGCTGTAATCAATCAATATAACGGTTTTGCATTTGGGTTTTTCTCACTGTATAATAATGTTGTAAATTATTAAAAGTCCCCTTTCCTCTTCTCAGGGGGCCTGTGCTGTCCCTGGCTATGACTTCCAGTGGAGAGCAGTGTTACAGTGGAGGGATTGACCACACAATACAGTGCTGGAACATCCCCAGCTCCAACGTGGACCCTTATGACACCTACGGTAAGGTTGGCACATTTAGCATGGCCAGTATTCTGTCTCCTCCTTGACCACAGTAACAGAAGTCAGGAATACTTTCATTCATCTGTCATATTATTGGAATTGACTAGTAGACTTTCTCTTCACTTTATTCCAATCACGTCATTGAGTAATCACGGAGCTGTTTGTCCACCCTTATTGAATGGGTATGACTGTCCCTCAGACCCCAGTGTCCTGGCTGGAACCTGGCTGGGCCACACAGACGCTGTGTGGGGGCTGGCCTACAGCGGGATCAAGAACCGCCTGCTGTCCTGCTCTGCAGATGGAACCGTCAAGCTGTGGAACCCCCAGGAGAAGAACCCATGCATCAGCACTTACAATGCAGAGAAAGGTAGGAACGCTGTTATCCACATGGACATGACAATGGCACTTGTCTGTGTGGCCAAGGTCAGAGAGAGTACTGGTGTAAAAGCCTCTTTAACTGACAGGTGTCTCTGTCTGTGTGTACGATAGAGCACGGCATCCCCACTGCGGTGGACTACAACGGCTGTGACCCCGCCCACATGGTGGCGTCCTTCAACACGGGCAACGCTGTGATCTATGACCTGGAGACGTCACAGACCGCTGTGGTGTTCGCTGGTCAGGGGGAGAGCAGTAAGTCTACAATTTAGACTAGAACCCTAATTCTAACCTAGTCCAAACCCTAGCCTGGAGCCTTATTTAACATACTAGCGATGCTAACCCTAAGCTCTGTGGTAGGACTGGGGATCTTTTAAATACTGCATTCTGCTATTTGTTGTTGTTCTCCTGTGACCATGCTAGATATATGATATATCCTCCTAGAGAAGAAGTAAACAGTTTTAACTGTCTGTCTTCATTCCAGATGGTGTATTAATAGTGAGTTGTGTTGACCCATCCTCTCCTCTGTTTTCAGCTCTGCCTGCAGCCAACCACATCAACAAGGTAGTGAGTCACCCCACCCTGCCGGTCACCATCACGGCCCACGAGGACAGGAACATCAAGTTCTTTGACAATAAATCGGGTAAGTGGGCAGGAGGGGACACTGTTTAGCTAGTTACTCTCACTGTTATGTCTCTGTCTGCCATATCTCTGTACTGACTGTTACGTCTGCCTGTCTGTCTGCCATATCTCTTTATGGACTGATGTGTCTGTCTGCCATATCTCTGTACTGACTGTTACGTCTGCCTGTCTGTCTGCCATATCTCTGTACTGACTTGTTATGTCTGTCTGCCATATCTCTGTACTGACTTATCTCTGTACTGACTGTTACATCTCTGTCTGCCATATCTCTGTACTGACTTGTTACGTCTGTCTGCCATATCTCTGTACTGACTTGTTACATCTCTGTCTGCCATATCTCTGTACTGACTTGTTACATCTCTGTCTGCCATATCTCTGTACTGACTTGTTACATCTGTCTGCCATATCTCTGTACTGACTTGTTACAACTCTGTCTGCCATATCTCTGTACTGACTTGTTACGTCTGTCTGCCATATCTCTGTACTGACTTATCTCTGTACTGACTTATGTCTGTCTTCCATATCTCTGTACTGTCTGCCATATCTGTCTGCCATATCTCTGTACTGACTTATCTCTGTACTGACTGTTACATCTCTGTCTGCCATATCTCTGTACTGACTGTTACATCTCTGTCTGCCATATCTCTGTACTGACTGTTACATCTCTGTCTGCCATATCTCTGTACTGACTTGTTACATCTCTGTCTGCCATATCTCTGTACTGACTTGTTACGTCTCTGTCTGCAATATCTCTTTATGGACTGATGTGTCTGCCTGCCTGCCATATCTCTTTATGGACTGATGTGTCTGCCTGCCTACCATATCTCTTTATGGACTGATGTGTCTGCCTGCCTGCCATATCTCTGTACTGACTGTTATGTCTGCCTGTCGTGTAGGTAAAGTGATCCATGCGATGGTGGCCCACCTGGATGCTGTTACCAGCCTGGCTGTGGACCCCAACGGGATCTACCTGATGTCAGGAAGTAAGTACAAGCAACACTACTGCTCACTCGCACTGTAGCAAAACGTTTTGTATGGACAAGAAGTCTTTTTTTTGAGTTCAGGTAGCTAGTACCTCTGTTTCTAAATGTTTTCTCCCTACTGAACACATTCCTCCTCCGTAGGCCACGACTGCTCTATCCGTCTGTGGAACCTGGACAGTAAGACCTGTGTGCAGGAGATCACTGCCCACCGCAAGAAGTCTGACGAGTCCATCTATGACGTTGCCTTCCACCCATCAAAGGCATACATAGCAAGTGCCGGGGCCGACGCCCTGGCCAAAGTGTTTGTGTAGTAGACCTGTGCTGCTCTGCCAGGTTGAGTGGGTAGACACCGAGAGAAAGAATGGACTGCTTCACTGCCTTGTTTAATAAGAGTAGCATTTTATGACACTACATTGAAGCTGCCTCCCTCCACCCCATCCATGTTGAACTCAACACTTGACAGAAACCAGGTGCCAAGGGGACTTATGCCAGGCGTGGTGGTGGAGAAGCGCCCAATCAGTTTTATCCTGTTTTCAAACTAAAACAACAACATTTACCTGTAATTTACTGTAAGTCTAAAAAGCTGGAGTAAAACAAACTAGTGTATGTAGCCTTTTTGACTGGGTTTCAGCTGAGCTAATATCTGTTCTGTCGGTATAGTTCAGTGGCCGAGGGACAATTGAGATTTCACCTGATTCATACTACAGGGCTGACCCCTCACCATACAGGGCTGACCCCTCACCATACAGGGCTGGCTCTGATATTTTATTTTCATCACGGTTTCAGTAACTATGGTGGATTTGTAACCAGTTCAGCTCGGTTTTGTTTGGCTTGCTAGTGTGAAAAGGGTATTTAACAGGACATGGCCACAGCCCCTGGTGGGCCGACTGGGAGACCCTGCGGCGTCAGTTCAGTTCACACTAAACATGAATCAGGCGTGAAATATAGTCAGTCAACTTCACACTTTAGCATTAGTTTCATGACATTTTTGTGTAAAAAAATATAGTTTTTATAATCCTTTTTATATAAATAAAGTCTGTCGTAACAGCACTGAAAATTATGTATAAAAAAAAAGGGAATATTTATTCCCGGTCTGAACCCTCCTTCACAACTCATTATGTCCCCCACAACCATCATCTTACGGTTCCCCCGTCACTGAAAACACTCAGTGATCTCGCCCTTCCTAACCCAAGGATGTGATCTCTGACATTGCTTTTACTGGCTTTGTCACATGAGTAAAGACTGTAGGACAAAGAAGCACAGTTCATGGCTTCCTGAGAGAGCGCTCTTTTCAAATAAACTGCATCATCCTATCACTATGTGATATTTTGTACACCTTACTGTATTTGAGTTTATTTATCGCAGGTTATTAGACATCTTTATGCTATAAATCAGTGCTTTGAAGCAAGCATGGGGTGTAACCATTTTATTTTTCTTAATTTTGTTTTAAGTGATTGGAATAGCAAACATAAGATTAATCACGACTCAGTCTTTTGTTTGATTGTACTTTTCTATTTTATCCTGCAAAACTATTTTATGTTCAAACATGCTACAATTTCTGGTGTAACTAAATGCTTTTGTTTGTGTAATGCATGATAAATACAATAGTCTTTTTTCTAGTCTTCCAAAAAAAGGTTCTGGTCAGTTTGCGAGTTTTGATGAGTTTTGTAAGGTTTTTGATTTACAAACTATGAATCAGCAGATTTTAAAGATTGTACCACATAGCAAAATGAAACTGTTGAAAAATAATGTATATAAAATGTCTATAATAAATATTAAATGGTGTACCTGTACATAGTCTGTTTTTGTTTAATGCATGCAATCTTGTTTTGTTGGAATAATTGTGAGTGCAAGATAAACAAAAATCTATTGAAAAGATGCATGAAAAATGGCTTTATTGAAAGAAATTATAGTAATAAATATAGAATCATACAAAAAATCCCAAATCCCTTTACTTAAAGTACAGGTCAACATGCAAATGTTCTGAAGGTATGATGTACAGTATACAAAATAAACTGGAAGCCATATCAAGCTGAGAAGTGATACCGGTTTATATTAGTGTATTGTTGACGAGGCTGAAAGAGAAAGAATACCTTGCTCATCACTAACCGATCTATAGGTATATACACTATACATGCAAAAGTATGTAGACACCCCTTCAAATGAGTGGATTCGGCTATTTCAGCCACACCAACTGGTGTATAAAATCAAGCAAACAGCCATGCAATCATTGGCAGTAGAATGACCTTACTGAAGAGCTAAGTGACTTTCAGCATGGCACTGTAATAGGATGCCACCTTTCCAACAAGTCAGTTTGTAAATTTGCTGCCCTGTTCTACTGTGAGTGAAGGTATTGTGAAGTGAAAATGTCTAAGAGCAACAACGACTCAGCCGCGAAGTTGTAGGCCACACAAGCTCACAGAACGGGACCGCCAAGTGCTGTAGCGTGTAAAAATCGTCTGTCCTCGGTTGCAACACTCACTACCGAGTTCCAAACTGCCTATGGAAGCAAGGTCAGCACAAGACCTGTTCGTCATGAGCTTCATGAAATGGGTTTCCGTGGCCGAGCAAGATCACCATGTGCAATGTGTCGGCTGGAGTGGTGTAAAGCTCACTGCCATTGGACTCTGGAGCAGTGGAAACGCGTTCTCTGGAGTGACATCACGCTTCACCATCTGGCAGTCTGACGGACTAATCTGGGTTTGGAGGATGCCAGGAGAACACTACCTGGCCCAAATATTCCTCTCATTCCTCTAGAATCCATTTCTTCTTTGAATGGGAAATACTATTGTACACTGGTTGTATAGTATCCACATCCATCATGTGGTACTATGTGTATACTAACAATACAAGGCAGAAAGGACCTGTGTTCGTGTCGCATCCCAGGCACGCCATCTCTTTGATGGCTTACCTCACATCTTTGGGTTGAGTGAAGTTAGTCAGGAAGAATTCTGTCTGAAGGGTGTCACTGGAAAGACAAGAGCACTGTACATACTCAGAATTCTGTCAAAGGCTTTTATTGACAATTACATGAAGTTGATGCAAAGAGTCAATATTTGCAGTGTTGACCCTTATTTTTCAAGACCTTTGCAATCTGCCCTGGCATGCTGTCAATTAACTTCTGGGCCACATCCTGACTGATCAATGCTTGAAGTTTGTCAGAATTTGTGGGTTTTTGTTTGTCCACCCACCTCTTGAGGATTGACCACAAGTTCTCAATGGGATTAAGGTCTGGGGATTTTCCTGGCCATGGACCCAAAATATCGATGTTTTGTTCCCCGAGCAACTTAGTTATCACTTTTGCCTTATGACAAGGTGTTCCATCATGCTGGAAAAGGCATTATTCGTCACCAAACTGTTCCTGGATGGTTGGGAGAAGTTGCTCTCGGAGGATGTGTTGGTACCATTCTTTATTCAGGGCTGTGTTCTTAGGCAAAATTGTGAGTGAGCCCACTCCCTTGGCTGAGAAGCGACCCCACACATGAATGGTCTCAGGATGCTTTACTGTTGGCATGACACGTGTCATGACGTTGGCCTGGGGGTAGGTTTATGACAGTTATAAATATCTCTTCCCCCCTTTTTTCCTCGCTCTACCCTGCTGATGTTACTGTTGCAAACCCCTTTGGTTAACATAGAGATTCTGGGAACAACAGAAGGTGGGGGGGAAATGAACTATATTCTGGTAATCCGACCATTTGAACATATATGGTGGTACTTAATGAATATGATGTCAGTTCGGTTGTCATCTGAGATATTCGCATCAATGATAAGATGACAAACTCTACAGTGGAAAGTCTACACATCAGAGTTATCGGATTCACATGGAATTGTTGTTCAATTTAAATGTTTGAATATGAAATTATTTGGGATGGGATGAAATGTGATTTTAGCTTCTAAAATGTGAGATTTGGGTTTTCATAAGGTAGGTCTTTGCTCAATCAGTGGCCCGCCCCTGTGAAGAGACATGGGCTATACAACTTTTCAAACACGCCCTCATCCCTTCCAAAATAAAGCCTTGACGACAATATAACCTCCTGTTCCAAGGATATGAGGACGACCGTCCGATGTCAGAATGGTTCAGATAATATCTACAGAATGAAGCCAACATCAGCGTGAGCTTTGGTTGCAAATGGTATGAACTTTAAACTCTTATTCACTACAGAAGTGATACCTCCTAGCCGTTGAGTTAGCTACAGCAGCTGCAAACGCAGGTTAGGAAGGAACAGACAGAGTATCCCGTCTACCACACAACGACGTTACTACAACGTAAACAATTTACCAGCAGAGACATTCCTCAAAGGACAAAGGACTCAGTTGGGCAACACGGCCTTCCATCTACCATCAACCTACCAAAGCGCAGCTCAGAGTAAATATTTATTGCATTTTTCTTTTCCAAAAGGGCGGTAATTTAGAATGCATAAGATACTGTATTTACGATAGCACAGCTTTGCTCTTTGTTCCTCAGTCTTCTCGCTCTTTCACTCAAACCCAGCCCCTTTTCTTTTGTGTAACAAGCTGTCATATCTGTTCCGCCCGCTCGGGACGTTTTCCTTTATGACATAATTTGTAATCAAGTTATGATTTAATTATGTGTATGTGTAATTAGTTAAGTATTTAGTAAATAAATAATTAAACCCAATTTTGTATTACTGGTTCAAATTGTTAGCCAGGGTTCGTGCAGATAACCAAGAATTTACAACTTTCAGATGAGACTGAATTAAGACGACGATTAATATTGACTGCTATTGATGTAAAATATGAATAGGTCTTTAAGAGTTTATTTGGAGATAACAGCTCTATGAATATTATTTTGTGGTGCCCGACTCTCTAGTTAATTACATTTACATGATTAACTCAATCAGGTAATATTAATTACAGAGAAATTATTTTATAGAATAGCATGTCATATCACTTAATACGGCATAGCCAAAGACACGACAGCCTTTAGCTCAGTGTGGATGTTGCCTTTAATCCATGGCTTCTGGTTGGGATATGTATGTACGTCACAATGGGGAAGACATGATCGATGCTCTTATCAAACCGCTTAAGGTCGATGTCCGCGCCCTGCGGAAATCTATTTAGCATAACAACAATATCCCCATAAAAATCTGTCAGTTTAAACTAGAGATATCCGATTTTGTTTTTGCATTGGATTCGTCTCAATCCACCGCATCTGCCTAAGTCACATTTTCTCATCTGTGGTGAAAGGTGGCAGAGCTAAAGCGATGTTTGTCAGACCATGACACATCCCAAAAATCGGTCTTCTCACAAAATCATCTGTAGCGTCCAAACCGTTTTGCCTACACACCAATATAACCCCTCTGTATAAAGGTGAGACTCTCACGAACATGTACAAGACTTGAAAGACCCCTGGTACCAGTTGAAAAAATTAGTGGAAGTATATATGGAGACTGTTGAATGCCAAAAATATGGGGTTAAATACAGAATTAATAGCACGTTTCCTGATCTTTCTTAAATCTCTCAGATATACTGTAGCAGAGACACTTCAGAATCAAATTATTTTTTATATTTTGGGGCAATATCTGCTGAGCTACACAGAACTACACTGGACCCAAATCAAAGGGTTTTAAAATTCAAGATCAAATAGCTAAATGATTCTTGGTATGATCTTCTTAAAACAATTCCCTATGGCTTAGTAGCAGGTATCAGGAGGATGCGCTCCTCTTGAGCCCTGCTGCCAAACTAACCCTGATTCAGATGACCATCCTACCCATACTAGATTACGAAGACATAATTTATAGATCAGCAGGTAAGGGTGCTCTCGAGCAGCTAGATGTTCTTTACCATTCGGTCATCAGATTTGCCACACATCACTGCACTCTATACTCGTCTGTAAACTGGCCATCCCTGTTCAACCCACTGGTTGATGCTTATATATAAAACCATCTTAGGCCTCACTCCCCCCTATCTGAGATATCTACTGCAGCCCTCATCCTCCATACAACACCCGTTCTGCCAGTCACATTCTGTTAACGGTCCCCAGAGCACACACATTCCTGGGTTGCTCGTCTTTTCAGTTCACTGCAGCAAGTGACTGGAACAAGCTGCAACAAACACTCAAACTGGACAGTTTTATCTCAATCTTTTCATTCAAAGACTCAATCATGGACACTCTTACTGACAGTTGTGGCTGCTTTGCGTGATGTGTTGTTGTCTCTACCTTCTTTATCTTTGTGCTGTTGTCTGTGCCCAATAATGTTTGTACCATGTTTTGTGCTGCTACCACGTTGTCATGTTGTGTTGCTGCCATGCTATGTTACCGTCTTGGGTCTCTCTTTATGTAGTGTTGTGCTGTCTCTATGTAGTGTAGTCTCTCTTGTCGTGATGTGTGTTTTGTCCTATATTTTAATGACATTTTTTATTTTTTTTAAATCCCAGCCCCCGTCCCCACAGGAGGCCTTTTGCGTTTTGGTAGGCCGTCATTGTAAATAAGAATTTGTTCTTAACTGAGTTAAATAAAGGTTCAATAAAAAAAAAAAAAAAGTGTTATGGTTTTACAAGGAGAGCCTTGTATGCGTCTCTGTGTGTGGAGTAAAGGTGATCCAGTGTTTTGTCACCTCTAGTTGGCCAGATGACATGCTGGTAGAAATATGTGACCAAAAGGGATTCACCTTTCCTGCGTTAAAATCACCTGCCACTAGGAGCATCGCCTCTGGATGTGCATTTTCTTGTTTGTTTATGTCCCACAGTACAGTACACTCCACAGAATAACAGTAATCCTACTTGCCATGACTTTACAACTTTCATTTATATTTATTGCAGTTTGACTTTCACAGTCATTTAGTTATGTTACTTATGTCTATGTGAGGTTTTATTCCAAAAAGCTATTTATCAATTTTCAGAATTGTTGGTAAATTTGCTTTTTTATTGTTGTAAGAAATGTAGGAAGAGATAGTGAAGAAAACGACAATCTAATCATGGCATGGGGTTGTTCAATGTTAGATTTTAAACAAATACATCTATCACTAAATGGTTTCATTTCAGAGAGACAATATCCACCTCACTCAGAGAAATAAGTAATAACTGCTTGGTTTTACACAGTCAAACGTAACAAAGAACTACATTTGACATTTTAGCCATTTAGCTGATGCTCCTATCCAGAGATAATTAGTCAGTGCATTCATCTTAAGACAGCTAGGGGAGACAACCACATATCACAGTCAAATATACAGGAAACAAACATTCCATTCCAACTAAACAATGGATATTTAGCATTATATACTATTTAGACAACAGATATGATTTCATTCAGACCCTAAATAGATAGTGCCGCCACATACTGTAAATCCTGCAATTAAATATCAGTGATTCCAAACAATTTAGGTGAGGCTGAAACCAAAATCTGCTCTTGATTTAAGTTTTTCTTTGGTTGCTGTACTCTGAGTAAAAACGACATGTGTATCGGCCATCAGAGAGCTGGGGAGGTGAATTGTTAACAGTAAAGCTGAGCTACACTGTAGCTCAGTAAGTAGGATGAGAGAGAGAGAGCAGACAGAGAGAGACACAGAGAGACAGAGAGACAGAGAGAGAGAGACAGAGAGAGATAGAGACAGACAGAGAGAGATAGAGACAGACAGAGAGAGAGAGACAGATAAAGAGACAGAGAGAGACCGAGAGAGAGACAGACAGAGAGACCGAGAGAGAGACAGACAGAGAGAGAGAGACAGAGACAGACAGAGACAGACAGAGAGACAGACACAGAGAGAGAGAGAGACAGAGAGAGTCCATAAACAAACAACTTATAGTAAAATTTGAAAATGTCCACCAAAATGATACCAAAATATTTGCTTGTTTTATCGACTTCCAAAAAGCATTTGATTCTATTTGGCATACAGGACTGTTCAACGAAGTTATTGAAAGTGGTGTAGGGGGTAAAACATATGACATAATTAAATCAACGTATACTGGCCATACGTGCAGCATTAAAATTGTCAAGAAAATAACTGAATTCTTTAACCAGGGCAGGGCCTTCGCCAGGGTTGCAATCTGAGCCCTGCACTCTTCAATATTTACGTCAACAAATTGCCACTATTCTAGAAAAATCCTCAGCCCCTGGTGTTAGTCTCCACAATTCAGAGGTTAAATGTCTACTCTTCGCAGATGACCTATGCCTGATGTCACCCACAGCACATGGCCTACAGCAGAGCCTGGACCTGCTAGAGCAGTACTGCCAGACCTGGGCCCTGGCAGTAAACCCCAAAAAGACTAAAATAATGATTTTCTAGAGAAGGTCCAGATCTCAGGGAATTAGACCAAAGTTCTCAATTGGTACAAAATATATAGAGTACTGCACAGACTACAATTACTTAGGTTTTAAAATAAGCTCAACTGGCCACCTTAATGAGGCAGTGAATGAACTGAGAGAGAAAGCACACAGGGCATTCTACACCATTAAAAAGCTAATTCAAATTGAAATACCTACAAAACTTTGGCTAAAACTAATTGAATATGTCATTGAACCAATTGCACTTTATGGCAACGAGGTGTGGGGTCCACTTGCAAAACAAGATTTCATCAAATGGGACAAACACCCCATTGAAACCCTGCATGCAGAGTTCTGTAAGATTATCCTACATGTCCAGAGGAAAACTACAAACAATGCATGCAGGGCAGAATTAGGCCAATATCCACTAATAATAAAAACTCAAAAAAGCAATTAAGTTTTGGAAACATCTAAAATACAGTGACTCCCTCTCATATCATTACCAAGCCCTGCAATGCCAAGAGTTGAGCAAAGAAAAGAGTCCCTTCATCCAGCAGGTCCTGGGGCTGAGTTCACAAACTTGTTCTACTAACACACTGAAGCCTCAGGACCAGAACATCCAATCAATCAGAATAAACCAAATTACAACACAGTCAAAACAAAACTACATTGCTTATTGGGAAACACAAGCACAAAGCAAAATGCAGTGCTATCTGGCCGTAAATTAACAGTACACCGTGGCTAAATATTTAACCATGGTTACTGATCAAAACCTTGAAAAAGTCCAGGGTCAGTGAGCACAGCCTTGCCATTCAGAAGGGTAGACACAGGAAAACCTGGCTCCCTGTAGAGGAAAGGCTATGCAACCACTGCACAACAGCAGAACCTGAGACAGAGCTACGCGAGAGAGAGACAGAGCTGCGCGCGAGAGAGAGAGAACACACAGAGATAGAGAGTGAGAGAGAGAGAGAGAGAGAGAGAACAGACACACTGAGAAAGAGAGAGAGAGATAGAGAGAGAGAGAGAGAGAGAGAGAGAGAGAACAGACACACCGAGAGAGAGACAGAGAGAGAGAACAGACACACCGAGAGGGAGAGAGAGAGAGAGAACAGACACACCGAGAGAGAGACAGAGAGAGAGAACAGACACACCGAGAGAGAGACGGAGAGAGAACAGACACACCGAGAGAGAGAAGACACACCGAGAGAGAGAGAACAGACACACCGAGAGAGCGAGAGAGAGAGAGAACAGACACACACAGAGAGAACAGACACACAGAGAGAGAGAGTTAACAGACACACAGAGAGAGAGAGAGTGCAGAACAGTGCCCTGAGGTTGTGTCTGAACTTGGAGCTCATGCCCAGCTAGATGAAGGGGTTGTAGAAGCTGGCTGACTTAGCGAACAGTTTGGCCAGGATGTTGTGGAGAGGAGGCCACATTGAGATGAACTTGTTGGGAGACCAGAACATCAGGAAGGCTGAACACAGGATCAGACACCTAGGAGAGGAGTTGGTATAATACACACTACACATGAATAGCCACAAACACTGACCTAACCAATACCTACCTTGAAGATGAGAAGATATAACTCTGCATTGGACTAAAATGTAAATGAAATCAAAGCAGTGTATAGCTAAAAGAGCAGGCCATCAGTCGACCCAAATTGGCTTAGTACTTTGAATCCAACAGCATGAACCAGTGTGTAGTATGTACCCAATCCTGCAGCTATCCTGATTTCACAAAAAACAATGACTACTCTGAGATAACTGAGATAATAATCTGATTCTCTCTAATAATAATAGTCCAATCTGATCTGTGCCATCAAGCCAACCTGCCCACCGGCAGTCCGGGAGCACTGAACAGCCTTGACCAGGAGCAGCAGATAATGGGGTTTAGAGTGGCTGACATTGACCCAGGGTGCACTGCCATGAGAACCTGGACCACACCCCCTGGCCCGCAACCTTGGCAGGGTCACAGCATAGACCACATACCATGGCTAGGCTGGCATCCCTTGTTGTAACGAATGACACTGATACACTGTCAGTGTGTTGATGCTTATGAGCACAAAGAGCAGGATCGGGAAGCCATCCACCGCGCAGACAGGCACGTACACCTACATCCACACACTTTTACATTAGGATGAAGTGCCTGCAACTCTCTGCCAGCCAGTGGAGGGAGGAATCCTTCCAAACCGGGTTGTCATCACCCACTAACCAGACTCTACAAGCCAGGTAGACGGACTACTGCAGGATAAAAACACATTCTTCTCTGGTGGAATGTGATGTTTTTCTTTCTGTCGTTTATTCAATTGTCTGTCAAGTAGAATGCTGAGAGTCCTGGATAGAGACGGTAACAGTAGTCTACTGAGGCATTGATTTGATAATATGTGGAGCTAGAATGTAGTTTTGTTTTCATATTCACAGATGAACTCCTTGATAAGATCTGGGTTCCTTGTCAATCTATGAAGTGATCTTGAACCTCGTTCAAGGTTTTAGAACAACTACTAACAGGGTTTGGTTCAATTACATTTAGTTCCGTCTGTTTGAACTGGAACTAAATTGGAATTGAAATTGTAAATTTCACAGTTGATGGAATTAATACACTTATAAAAAATTGACTGCAGGATTTGTTTTAAATAATTTCTACCTGTATTCTACATTTCCAGTACAGCTAGTTTGTCTGAACAGTGACATTATCAGCCTGAAGGAATTTCATTTACATTTATGGAATTGTTGGGTTGGGATAATATTGATTGGGAATTGAATTATTGTAATTTACTGAACATTGGAATTGAGAGGAATTGAATTCTCAGAATTCAAAGACTGACCTGGAATTAGAATTTAATTCAATGGAATTTACAGGAATTGAATTTGTGGAATTAACCACAACCCTGTCTCCTAACAAGAGGGTCAGCATATCAACTTCTGTCTAGTAATACACAAAACCACTATTAAAACACTGCAACTATAACTAGCATTAGAAACATCAGAGGGCCATATAGGTCATCTGAAACATCTAATCTAATTGTATTGGTCACATACACATGGTTAGCAGATGTTAATGCGAGTGTAGCGAAATGCTTGTGCTTCTAGTTCCGACAATGCAGTAATATCTAACAAATTCACAACTGCCTAATACACACAAATGTAAGGGATGAATAAGAATATGTACATATAAATATATGGATGAGCGATGGCCGAACGGCATTGGCAAGATGCAGTAGATGGTATAGAACAGTATATACTGTACATATGAGATGAGTAATGTAGGATATGTAAATATTATTAAAGTGGCGTTATTTAAAGTGACTAGTGATACCATTATAAAGTCCATTTATTAAAGTGGCTAGAGATTTGAGTCAGTATGTTGCAGCAGCCTCTCTATGTTAGTGATGGCTGTTTAACAGCCTGATGGCCTTGAGATAGAAGCTGTTTTTCAGTCTCTCGTTTCCTGCTTTGATGCACCTGTACTGACCGGGGTGAACAGGCAGTGGCTCGGGTGGTTGTTGTCCTTAATTATCTTTTTGGCATTCCTGTGACATCGGGTGCTGTAGGTGTCCTGGAGGGCAGGTAGTTTGCCCCCGGTGATGTGTTGTGCAGACCGCACCACCCTCTGGAAAGCCTTTCGATTGAGGGCGGTGCAGTTGTCGTACCAGGTGGTGACACAGCCCGATAAGATGTTCTCGAGTCTGCATCTGTAAAAGTTTGTGAGTGTTATAGGTGACAAGACAAATTTCTTCAGCCTCCTGAGGTTGAAGAGGCGCTGTTGCGCCTTCTTCACCACACTGTCTGTGTGGGTGGACCATTTCAGTTTGTCGTTGATGTGTACGCCGAGGAACTTAAAACTTTCCACCTTCTCCACTAATGTCCCATCGATGTGGATAGGGGGCTGCTCCCTCTGCTGTTTCCTGAAGTCCACGATCATCTCCTTTGTTTTGTTGACATTGAGTGAGAGGTTATTTTCCTGACACCACACTCCGAGGGCCCTCACCTCCTCCCTGTAGGCCGCCTCGTCATTGTTTGTAATCAAGCCTACCACTGTAGTGTCGCCTGCAAACTTGATGATTGAGTTGGAGGCGTGCATGGCGACGCAGTCGTGGGTGAACAGGGAGTACAGAAGAGGGCTGAGAACACACCCTTGTGGGCCCCAGTGTTGAGGATCAGTGGGGCGGAGATGTTGTTTCCTACCTTCACCACCTGGGGGCAGCCAGTCAGAAAGTGCAGGACCCAGTTGCATAGGGCGAGGTCGAGACCCAGGGTCTCGAACTTAATGACGAGTTTGGAGGGTATTATGGTGTTAAATGCTGAGCTGTAGACAATGAACAGCATTCTTACATAGGTATTCCTCTTGTCCAGATGGGATAGGGCAGTGTGATTGCGATTGCGTCGTCTCTCAAAAGCACTTCATGATCTCTCAAAGCACTTCATGATGACAGAAGTGCTACAGGGCGAGTCATTTAGCTCAGTTACCTTCACTTTCTTGGGTACAGGAACAACGGTGGACAACATGAAACAAGTGGGTACAGCAGACTTGGATAGGGAGAGATTGAATATGTCCATAAACACACCAGCCAGCTGGTCTGCGCATGCTCTGAGGACATGGCTAGGGATAGTCTTGGACAGCAGCATTGCGAGGGTTAACATGTTTAACTCATGTTGGCCACAGAGGAGAGGCCATAGGCTTTGGTAGCGGGCCGTGTCAGTGGCCCTGTGTTTTCCTTAAAGCGAGACACTTCAATAACAAATCATCACTCTATTACCTAGCCAGGAGAGCCACCCTGGAAATGGAAATGAAATACATCCCAATTAAACCGTATCCATGAAGACAACTCGCAATGCGATCAGAATACAAGTACACTCAAGATTCACCATGTATTTATTTTGTGAAAGTTGTCTTTTCTATATTATCAACAGTGTAGCTCTATAGCAGTTTTACAAGGTAAACAGAATAATTACCTAGTATCAACAATGGCAGTCTCCTCCTTGGCTGACACACTGTAGACAGTTACATTAGGAAGGGATATAATGGTGTTCTCCATCAGCACCCTTGTCATCTGAGTGCCACTAGGCTAAGATCCAAACTTTCACAACGGTCTCATTTCAACCACACACACACACACACACACACGTCTGAAGAGCCCAGTGTTGTTCTGATTAAAGACAGGTGAAGTGAGTGGTGTCCCAGAGACCGCTCAGGTGGATGGTGGCGTTCTCTTGTCTCTCCACAGGATCACCATGTCTATGTGGCCAGCCAGCCAGCAGCAGGCAGGTGTACAGCAATAGACTGAGGCTGAGAGAACAGGCATGGCTGTGTCTTTCATACATTATTAGCCTAATCCCTTGATCCTGCTTGGTTGAGGAGTTCAGCTCCAAAATGGCCCAAGGGGAAAAGACTAATGGGGCTATATGTAGACTTTTAAAATAATAATCCTGAAGTCTCTGCTAAAACACCCTGTTCTGATCTAGAATAAGATGAAACAAAGGACAAGTTGGAAAACCCTGGTACAAACACTAGACATCACAGCAGTGCTGAGTAAGACTGTTAATCTTTATTTGTTGAGAGTGTAAAGATAATTAGGTAAACAAACAATGTAAGTACAGTACACATGATAAAATACATGGAATATCAGAGAGAGAACCTAGAGGTAAGATTCTACAGTATGATTTGGGAGGTCTTGAGTATTTAGGAGAAATGGAATTGAAGAAAATAAAAATTTTCATATATTTTCTTGTTTTTACTTTTGGCCGAGTGAGGACAGCTGTGGAGATAAGCATGGAGAAATAGTCAAAACAAGAAATCTGAGATCAATTAAGCAGAGTAGGTTATTTAACA